>NC_051409.1:569075-569397 GCF_015228065.2 Penaeus monodon | reverse complement strand
CACGTTGGCAATGATTTTCCGTTCATGAGGCAACAAAAGAATTATGAATCGAGATCATTTCAACAGAGAATGAACGAAAATAAAACTTTCTACCGAGGTGGGAAACATGGCCTAATCTCCCATAAATTCCGAGTTCTAGTAACATCGGCCAAGAAGTGACGCCGACGGGGCAATGGCTTGACAAAAACCTGAGATTCCATTTGGACTGAGGCTCACATTGGAATTTCGAACACCTCAAGAGGACCGTTTTTAGTGAAGAATTGTCTCGAGAACTAACCTGCTGAAAGCGATGTGAAATCATATCAAATGATATCAAAATGGA
>NC_051409.1:568320-568519 GCF_015228065.2 Penaeus monodon | reverse complement strand
GTTATTACTTCTCGGTGCACCAGATGGGAAGGCTATCGTGGCCTTCCCATCTTACGACTGCAAAGCCAACTCAGTCAGGCCACCTCGAGCACACTCAACACACTGAGCAGCAAATAATGACTGCACGTATGTTTCCCAATTGTTGGTCCTCTTACAGGTTACAAAACATTTCGCTCTATTCACAGCCAAAATGTTCTTA
>NC_051409.1:567558-567978 GCF_015228065.2 Penaeus monodon | reverse complement strand
TGGCAAAAGCCAGACATTTCTTTTGGCATTGTGGAATGTAAGACCCAGAGGAGCTAAAAGTCATTAGAATCTCCCCGACTTAGACAGATTATAGATATGAGTTTTACAGAAAGAAAGAGAAAAAATGAAAACGTAAGGTTCGATAGGGAACTAACGGAATCGCGGTCTCCCTACTGGATGCAGCAAAATACGGACTTAAATATATTATCTTTGCACCGCATTGCTAAAGGGTGTCATCTCCATACATTGCAACAGTTATTCAGGACGCTAGATGTTCTAGAACAAGTATTTGTATTACCTAGTGTCTCGGTATACTAATAACTCCATGTCACTTGGGTTGGAGATTGGCGATTTGGGATTTATATTGCACGACTGGGAAAATTATATAAAAAATTAAATATTCCACAAACGCGATGGCAT
>NC_051409.1:567120-567325 GCF_015228065.2 Penaeus monodon | reverse complement strand
TCAAGAGAGAGCGGGAGAGAAGGAATGGAATGAATGAGGATAGGAGAACATAGTCAGGAGAAAAATTTTAACATTTAACGACAATAAAAGTATTTGTGGATTAAAAAATTCCTAAAGAACATGAAAAACTGCAACAAACTTTAATCACCATCATATAAACAATCCTATACACGACTTCAACAACAAAAGTTAAGTATAGCAGCAT
>NC_051409.1:566864-566968 GCF_015228065.2 Penaeus monodon | reverse complement strand
GTAATACAAGTGTAGAAGTGTTATTCATATTGCATTCTTACGATATGCTTAGGGTGATAATTGGATGTGGCTGCATTAACTACCATTGGCGTTATCTCTATACG
>NC_051409.1:565894-566671 GCF_015228065.2 Penaeus monodon | reverse complement strand
AACCATCATTATCCCCACTACCATAATCTTCATTATAATTGTTTTATCAATATTCAACATTAATATGTATTTTGTATGCATTGCCAGTACATCTCTTGCGTTACCAGTGCCATTAACCATTCCTTCTCCTCTGAAACTAATTCTATGCATCTCAAGTTTATTACAGGTCTGCACCTAATTCCTTTTATTAAACAATTCCCCCATAGCTTTATTTAATCACTATCATTGTCATTATCAATATATTTTGTCAGCAGCAACTGTACTTATAATGCTATGATATCTCTTTAAATGGAGATGGTCACTATTTTACCCGCATAACCGGGGCTGACAGTTCTGCTACCCATGATCGCATCGTCATTAAACCTATCTCTACATTTTTTTCATATAATTGGACAGTTTTAAACTTTTCCGGTGATCGCACAGTATTCTTTTTTTTCTGCGATTAGAATTTACTGTGATTCAAAAATGTTCTCATCAAATTGGTAACTCCTCCACTGTCACTGTAATTATCTTGATTTAACATCGCTTTCACCATAATTACTTATTTTCTACAATTTTAATGCGATACCGTGTTCGCTGCTTCGATTATACATGTTATCAGAACGCAAAAGGATTGGGAATTATAATGTATGATTGGGAAAATTGTAAATACGATTCCACACGCGTTTCCAAGCCTGATTCGAGAGGGCTTCCGAATCTCAATACACTTGTGTGTGAGAGCATTAATCCGTCTACGGGGGGAATGTATACGTTAAACGGCCCGAGGAAATTATGGAT
>NC_051409.1:565520-565642 GCF_015228065.2 Penaeus monodon | reverse complement strand
ATTTAGGTAGGAACAGAGGAAGAGAGTACAATGCATGAGGATCCATTGCTATTTCATTTAGAGATTAGCGAAAAAGGATATTTTTCCTTACGAACTACAAATTATATTTTTTATTCGTAATA
>NC_051409.1:565138-565311 GCF_015228065.2 Penaeus monodon | reverse complement strand
AAAAACCCAAAACACTATTGTTCTTTCATATGACTCCAGCATAACACACGTAACTCTCCCATCGTGCATGAGGATCCATTGCTGATTTCATTTAGAGAGTAACTAGAAAGGATATTTTTCTCTGCGACTACAATCTATATTGTTATTTGTGATATATTACAAAAATGCATAAA
>NC_051409.1:564368-564839 GCF_015228065.2 Penaeus monodon | reverse complement strand
GGCAACCCAGCTGTGGTCAGATTATACATCCAAAGCAAGGAAGTGAGAGGCATGTAAACATTGAAAAATTGTCAAAGAGGTCATCATTCAAAGTGGCGGTTTACATACATAAATATCATATTCTTTTATCGGAATACAAAAGCTTGCAATGGTATATGAGGATAAACCTGAAAGATTTTTCTCTCTTGTAATTAGCTCCAAATTTCGGAGATAGTCAAGCCTGTGATACTTGCAGTCGTAAAATTCCTTCATACTACTTTACACTTTCAGGACTATATCCTTCAGACGTGTTACAAGGTTGCAGATAAAAATGTAAATTTTTAGTTGTTAGTTCAGTTAGCCGGTTACGTATCACATGCAGAGTTTCTGCCCTGTGCCCAAAAATTTTAAAAACATCTACTCTTTGGAAGGTACATGCCATCATATCAGTAGCGAATATTTCCTCGCTGCTCGTTCTTCTGGGCTATCTAT
>NC_051409.1:563433-563963 GCF_015228065.2 Penaeus monodon | reverse complement strand
TGGGTTTGTCGTGTCCTTCAACCTTGTTTACGGTAAATGCGTAGCCTCTGGTTAGGAGCCTGTTTGTGTTTTTAGAGATGCGAAAACTCGTGGTGCGTTGCGTCATTGGCAATTTCGCTGATGTCTGTGTGTGTTAAAGAGAGATGTGTCTGTGTTTCCGTTGTTGTGCTCAGTCCACAGTGGGGTGATGAATAATTTGTGTATGTTGTCTGCGCTCGTTCAGGAAAGTTATCTTAGTTTGTTGTTCGAACTTGCACCGCATCTTTCCCCACTTCTTTAATTTTCATTCCCCCTCTGCATTAAGCCCCGAAAAATAATGTCATCGCAGACGCATGCAAAAAATTTTGATTACTTCTCCATTTAGTTAGATGTGGAAAAAAGAGGAGGCAAAGAAATAATAGAAATAAAATGAATAAAACAAGGAAGGAAACCATTCAATATCAAAAGATCAAATAACAAGGTAGAAAATGAAGACGCTCGAGCGGTGGAGGCGGAGACGAATAACGAATTAAAGCAGGGCTGCATTCCAC
>NC_051409.1:562900-563075 GCF_015228065.2 Penaeus monodon | reverse complement strand
TTGCATTTACCAATGTGATCAGGGTCCTACTAGGTATAATAGGAGTAGGTACAGGGAAACTTTACCTTGGCTGCAACCTTTAGATAGTCCAACAAAAAAACTATCGGAAGACAACAGAAACCAACCTACTGATGTCTCTCTATTTTATTGCAGACTCTCAGAATGACCCCATTCC
>NC_051409.1:562218-562309 GCF_015228065.2 Penaeus monodon | reverse complement strand
AAACTATAAAATCTTTTATTTCTTTATTTCTTTCTCTTCTATCTATTTTATATCCTTTTTTTTAAACAAATAAAAACTCTCCTAAAAACTA
>NC_051409.1:561728-562170 GCF_015228065.2 Penaeus monodon | reverse complement strand
GAACCCAGCTGTGGTCGATTATACATCCAAAGCAAGGAAGTGGGGGGGGCATGTAAACATTGAAAAATTGTCAAAAGGTCATCTTCAAAGTGGCGGTTTACATACATAAATATCATATTCTTTTATCGGAATACTAAAGCTTGCAATGGTATATGAGGATAAACGCTGAAAGACGATTTTTCTCTCTTGTAATTAGCTCCAAAATTTCGGAGATAGTCAAGCCTGTGATACTTGCAGTCGTAAAATTCCTTCATACTACTTTACACTTTCAGGACTATATCCGTCAGACGTGTTACAAGTGGTGCAGATAAAAAATGTCAATGTTAGTTGTTAGTTCAGTTAGTCCGGTTACGTATCACATGCAGAGTTTCTGCCCTGTGTCCAAAATGTAAAACATCTACTCTTTGGAAGGTACATGCCATCATATCATGTAGCGAATATG
>NC_051409.1:561254-561375 GCF_015228065.2 Penaeus monodon | reverse complement strand
GGTTCGTCGTGTCCTTCAACCTTGTTTACGGTAAATGCGTAGCCTCTGGATTAGGAAGCCTGTTTGTGTTTTTAGAGATTGCTGAAAGGCTTCGTGGTGGCGTTGCGTCATTGGCAATTTC
>NC_051409.1:560804-561148 GCF_015228065.2 Penaeus monodon | reverse complement strand
TCGTTCAGTGGAAAGTTATCTTAGTTTGTTTGTTCGAAACTTGCACCGCATCTTTCCCACTTCTTTAATTCCTTCACTTCGCTCCCTCTGGCAATTAACGCCCCGAAAAATAATTGTCATCGCAGACGCATGCAAACAATTTTTGATTACTTGCTCCTATTCTTAGTTAGATGTGGGAAAAAGAGGAAGGAGGCAAAGAAATAATAGAAGAATACGATGAATAAAACAAGGAAAGGAAAACCATTCAATATCAAATGATCAAATAACAAGGTAGGAATACTGAAGACGCTCGAGCGGTGGAGGCGGAGGACGGAAATAACGAATTAATAGCAGGGACTGCATTC
>NC_051409.1:554144-554229 GCF_015228065.2 Penaeus monodon | reverse complement strand
GAAAAATACCATGTTTAAAGAAGGCCCGGGGTCCCCCTTTTAGTATAGATAACCCAGTGAAAAAAGCAACTGGGATATTGTTCCA
>NC_051409.1:553986-554060 GCF_015228065.2 Penaeus monodon | reverse complement strand
CCTTAGATATCCGTGTGTATGCTCATATTCACATGAACGCGATGTGTGTTTACAAATGTGCACGCGCACGCACG
>NC_051409.1:552701-553715 GCF_015228065.2 Penaeus monodon | reverse complement strand
GAGAGATACTCCTTTCCTTTTTAAGGGAAAAATTTAAATCAGTTTAAAAATGCTCTTATGCAGTTTAATTCTTTTAATATTGGTTTATTCATTTTAGAATTTAAATACCGTCTCATACGTCTTGGTGAGAAGGCCTTGATTACTCTGGAGCTTGATCCAACTAACTCCACATACAAGGATCAAAGGCTGTGAGCACGTGGAATCATAAGAGGATTTCCCAGTTTCTATTTACCGATAGGTCCACTTGCCTAAATGTTTTTCCACCTAAAAGAGAGCACCACAAACAGTGCCCTGTGCGTCATGAGATGCTTCAAAGAAAAGAAAAACGGCCAAGCACTTGGCTTTTGTCCATATTTAGATACTCAGTTCCATTTTTTTTACATTTTTTCTATAATAAGGAAGGTAATTAAGTGTGGGGACATTATAAAAAGAAGAATATTATGTTCTGTTGACTGTTTAGTTATGGAATTCCACTTATTTATCATGCATCAGCTATGACTTCCTTTATTTCATGTTCTAACATCGTTTCACCTGGAGTCTTCCCGCGTTGGGCTTCCAAAAGGTACGGAAAGAAAAGAAAACTCTAAATTTAAGGCAAAATAACCCTCAGTTAGACGAATGGGAAAGTGCGTCCAGCTAAGAAACCAGTCTTAGCATATGCCATAGCTTTTGACCTCGTAGTCATTATGGAGTGCATATAATACTGACCAATTTTCCGTAGACTCTGTAGGTGTGGGAATTTTATTTCAGACTCACTGCCAGCATGTTTTGAGAACCAGAGTGACGTGGCATATCAGTTATTTGTGGCATGCGTGGGATGAAGTATCTGATACACAGTTACCGTCTGTAGAAATTATTTACCGTATGTTTGCTAAAAATACTAAGTAAATGTAACGTGAGTCATAAATGTCGGATATCATATAGGAAAGATTCGCAGCACCTCGGAATAGTCACTTGCAATGATTACTAAACATTACTGATGTAATATTGGTAAAAGAAAAAAAGAAGAAAACA
>NC_051409.1:547840-548984 GCF_015228065.2 Penaeus monodon | reverse complement strand
ATATGTATGTATGTATATCAGTGCAGTTTACTAATGCGGATTGCAAAGTTTTTAAACATATTCCCTTTCACAGGATGAAATAAATATGGGAAATTTAGTTTTAGTTTCCTTATATAGAATTATTTGCAAACAACAAGAGGCAACATTATCGATACACAAAATATTCCGGTGTCTGATGACGCTACAAATGCAAATACAAATAGTACCACCAATTCCGTAATTCAGTAAAAGAATTGAGTATGATTTTTTTTTTTTTTTACTGTAGAATCATTGTTCCTGAAGAAAACGTATTCACAAGCGTAGTTCAGCACGAAGGGCCATGGTGCGTTCTCAGTTTTTATGTGTATACTTGTTTAGGTATACTTTGATTTTATTTTAGCTTTTTAATGGAGGTGGGGGCATGGACAGGATGAAGTTCAATGTTTATTTTTAACTGAAATCATAAGTTGTAATTGGGGAACGCCGTCTCTGCTATATTATCAGTCTTAATATGCATATGTGCTAAACTTCTAAGTTTAATATCGTGATATGTACCCTGTTTATCTCTTATTCATACATAGTGAATTTCCTACTCGGATATTGCTCCATTTATTCAGAAACTGCGCATAACGTGTGGAGTACATTGGATTCCCTATTGGATATAAGAGTCGCGCGAACAATAACAGGCAGGTGCATTTAACAGGAATATATTGATACTGGAGACAAAAAAAATGATTTTAGGGAATGGCAAATCTAACACACTTACCATATTTGTCATAACTTAAAGGGATCGATATATAACTTCTCATTTCTCGCTTCTCACGTTTGGGGGAATCAAATACATGTTTCAGAAATTCAAGATATATATAAAAACGAAATTAAACTCATGAGATATTCACATTCGTTTTACATTCAATTTTGATTTGGTTTTCCTTGGCTTAAATGAACAAATGAACATGATCAAGTACTCAGTACACCCATAATCGTTACTTCACTCAGTACACAGTTTGTAGAACAGGATTTTTTTTATCTTAACCACATCAGAATTATAATCTGATCGAAGGGTATTGATTTATATCCACATCACTATTCCCCTCAGAAAGTCTTAAAAAAAAAATCTGTTTCATATGTGTGTTATTTTGTGTCTCTATCCCTGCTTTTACCG
>NC_051409.1:547302-547759 GCF_015228065.2 Penaeus monodon | reverse complement strand
GAAGACCTTTTATAACAGTAGTAGTATTAGTTTATTTTTTTTGAAGATTGCTGTATGATTATATAGTACTTGATTTTCTCATCTTTTATTCATGGATGGAGAAAAGAAATGATTTTAATATGATGAAAGCTGATACGATAAATGTCTCCTCTTCTTCCGTGTTAAGTATCCCAGAGGTTGGCGTTCTACGTTCATATCTACCAAATATAAAATGGTATATATTTACTTATTTCGTTATTTAACTCACTAATAAGTATCAATATCAACATGCTACAAGCATGCAAAAGAAAATTCTTACTTCGTATGGAGAGATGGTGCTTCTAATCATAATCACAACCAACACCATAACCATAATCAATCGTAAACATAACCATGGTTAAAATCGTATTCATAATAATAGCAATAATATTAATAATTGTTATAATGGCTAAGGCAGTCAATATCCCAGGAGGGTCTT
>NC_051409.1:547027-547221 GCF_015228065.2 Penaeus monodon | reverse complement strand
GAAATTCGGAAAATAACAGTAAACATCACTGCTCACAGTTTTTGTCTTTGTAATGTCATTTCACTTCACTTCAGATTTTCTCTTAATAATCCTGCCAGTAAAAAATGAAAATGAAACCTATAGCTGTATAAAATAGTATCATTACGCTACAGTGCCTGTCCAAGATGACTGGTTGGCACTCTGCAGGTACCAGC
>NC_051409.1:546580-546814 GCF_015228065.2 Penaeus monodon | reverse complement strand
GGCTTTAATTTAATTTGAAAAAGGGATAATAATAGATTTAGTTACCAAATGTTTTCCCCAATCCCTTTTGTACCCAAAACTAATTTCGAAAATTATTTTATAATACATTGTCAAAGCATTTGCCACATTCCATAGTACAGGAAAACTGCGTATGCATATACACATCACAAAAGTGATGTAGTTTATACGATTACAAAAACAAGATCATGATGATAAGAATGGCAATATTGGTAA
>NC_051409.1:546084-546526 GCF_015228065.2 Penaeus monodon | reverse complement strand
GGAAGAGAAATCGGCCCCTTTTCAGACCCCGTCCGCAGAATAAAGTTTTCCCCCGAGGGGCCCGTCATAAATTTTAACGTCGTAAAAATTTATTGCTTTTCCCATGAATTTTCCCCCGGTTTGGGGGAAAATACCGGCATCACCCCCAAACAAAAAATTAGATCAAATCGATCTCCTCCCTTGGGAAAACGGGGGGGCCCCGGGAAAAACTAAAAGGGCCAGTCTCCTTTCCTCCTCTTGCACCAAGAAGAAGTGCGCTCCAGGTGCCTTTAGGGGTTTTCCCCCCGGGCCCGGGGAAACGCAACGGGGAACCCTTTTTTGTTTTGTTTTGGGAGACGTCGGGTTGTTGCGGGTTTTTCGAAAACAAACATGGCAAAAAGACTGGGAATTTTTTTACCCAAAAAAAGGCTTTAAAGATTTTGAAAGCTTTTCTAAACTCCAT
>NC_051409.1:545942-546045 GCF_015228065.2 Penaeus monodon | reverse complement strand
AGTTTCTGATTTATGACCGTATGATTGTGAGCCAAGATATTACTCTATCATCTGACCGAATTTCATGAAACTTTGATGGAAAGGTACGATAAGAAACGAAGAC
>NC_051409.1:540701-540777 GCF_015228065.2 Penaeus monodon | reverse complement strand
TTTAAAAAAATAAAAAAATATAAAATTATATAAATTTTATATAAAATTATTTTTAATAATTTTTATTTTAAAATTT
>NC_051409.1:540189-540255 GCF_015228065.2 Penaeus monodon | reverse complement strand
GCTCTATGTGGTGTGTACATAATATACTGATATTATCATATTTTATAAGATTATATATTATAAAAT
>NC_051409.1:538914-539026 GCF_015228065.2 Penaeus monodon | reverse complement strand
ATTTTTTTATGGGGGTTGTGGGGCATAATATTGATGTATACTATTATCATAAAATGATGATATATATAATTTTTTAGCATAATGCAAAAAACAATTACATATATATTAAAAA
>NC_051409.1:538711-538791 GCF_015228065.2 Penaeus monodon | reverse complement strand
ATAAATGAATGTCCCCTCATGCAACCCCCACACACACAGATATACATTTAAAAGGTATTAGGCACACACACCACCAACAA
>NC_051409.1:538260-538328 GCF_015228065.2 Penaeus monodon | reverse complement strand
GCAGTATTTTTGGTGTACTATATATGAGTATCATATATAGATAAAAATGCCTGATGTAATGTTTATGC
>NC_051409.1:535019-536376 GCF_015228065.2 Penaeus monodon | reverse complement strand
TACATATATGTGCACACGCGCCTGCATGCTGCCCACAAACAGCGCCCCGGAGCCAAGGGAGTCCGGCTGCAGGGAAACTGCCGTAAATACAGGTAAGTCCCGGATGTCGTCATCTGTTCCGGTAATTGCTCCTACGCGGCTGTGTCCTCCTTCCGCGCGGCTGTGCGAAGCCGGATGAAGTTTGGAACTTAATATGCTAATTAATTCAGTCTCAGATGTGATTGTCTATTGGAAAGCCATTCGGCCGCACATAAAGTGCGATTTACGGCATTTCAGTAACTATAGTGTGATAACAGTCTGCGGGTGTTTCACTCCAACGTTGGGGTTACGCGAGGGGCGGAATAAGCCTATCTTTTAACGTAAAGCTTTTTCAAGTTGTTTCGACGCGAGCTTTTATCTAATAGGATCTGTGTCGCATCGGGCTTCGTTCCGCACGCGTCGTTCTAGCCTGCGTTTGCTTCCTCTAATTTATTTTACCTTTGCTGTATGAATGGGGAATTCTGCAGGGAGATAGGGAAAGAGAGAAAGGGGTGGGAGAAAATGGGGAGAGAGAGGGAAAGGGAGAAAGACAGTGGAAAAGGGAGAGGTGGAGAGGGAGAGGTAGTGACTGAAGGAGGACGAAAGAAAGAGGAAGACAGATGGGAAACACAGTGTGAAAAGAATTTTCTCAGAGATTTTCACAGGGATCTTACCCCACGAAAACAGTCCTCATTGGCGAAAACATTGCATTTGATAATCTTACTTACACTCTGTAGTAAATAACAATGCGTGTAAATAAAGAATAAAAATACAGTGATAACATGACAGAGACGGATGTACCGAGCGAGCCCAAGAGTAGAAACTGGTGGAATGTTTAACTTGCACAAATATTCTGGCGCTCGACATCATTTTTCGGGTTCGTGATGAAAATAATTAAAGTCAGTTTCGTCGTCAGCGTGGTATGCATCAAACAATGTGATGTATTTATATTATGGAAATTTCACTTTCAAATAAATGCTACTAATGTGAAGTTGTCAGTCTCAATTATAGCTGGATAAATTTGTATAATATTTTTTTCTGCTCAGCACGGCAACCTAAATACCAGATTTAACAAGTGAATATTTCATTTGAACTGTTAAGAGATGTCGTAAATTTAAAGCAGTGTTTGCGTGTAAAATAAAAAATTTATGTGAATATATTCATTCGTACTCGTGTGTAGGCATTTAAATACAAAACCGGCTCTTGGGCGAAGGTTAGGGAAATGATACATCCAAACATGGTACCAAGGATTCTTTTATTTGCAGACACTTTAGTGTCTAAAAACTTACATGTGTGCATGTGTGTAAAATGTACATAGGTGTGTTTTCCTGCATGTCTG
>NC_051409.1:534663-534820 GCF_015228065.2 Penaeus monodon | reverse complement strand
AAATTAAATTGGTTCTCTAAATTTATAACGGTACAAAAGAAATAATACGAACATTCTGAAGTAAAAAAAACTAGACCAGTCATAAAAAAAACCTGCGAACAAACAATAAAGACACGTAACAAGATTATAAGCAGTGAAAAACAGGATTATTGATATT
>NC_051409.1:529370-529460 GCF_015228065.2 Penaeus monodon | reverse complement strand
CTTATGTTTACGGTATATGCGTAGGTGTATATGTAGGTAGCATACCATACCTTGATGCAAAATCAAAGCTTTGAAACATTATGTTGATAA
>NC_051409.1:529228-529313 GCF_015228065.2 Penaeus monodon | reverse complement strand
GTTCACTCGGAAATTGAGGAGTTTGCAGAGAGAGGAATCCTCTAAAAAAAAAAAACACGAAATCGCATAATTTGATACTCCTTTG
>NC_051409.1:528714-528779 GCF_015228065.2 Penaeus monodon | reverse complement strand
CAATTTGTTCATAAAGCAATTTAATTCAAATATATATGTATAGACATCATACTCTCATACTCATG
>NC_051409.1:527891-528239 GCF_015228065.2 Penaeus monodon | reverse complement strand
GGAAAAACAAGGAGACACATCCACAGCCGATAAAATTACCAAGACGACCCTCCCGCGAACGCCTTGACCCCTCCCCGCTTCCCAAGAGCGCCTTGTTCCCTCCTTTCCCAAGAGCGCCTTGTCCCACCTCGCGCTCGTCCAGCCATCGCTTCCTGAGTCCGAGCAATATCGCTGTCCATTTTTCCCTCCGCCGAGCCAAATGGCTACGTAATATCGGCAGTAATATGCCATGTATTGCCCGGGCTAACTGCTGCTTCCGTTAGCAATACTTCCTCCGCGCTACGTAATGAGCTCATTTCACGGGTCGCGGACATTTTCTCCCAAACCGGGGCTCGCTGGGCTGGTTAT
>NC_051409.1:527688-527829 GCF_015228065.2 Penaeus monodon | reverse complement strand
TATGCATGGACAGGGTGCAGTGGAAGAGGAACGGTAAACAGGAAGAGGGAAGGGAGAAGAAGAGGGAGGAAAATGCAGAAGTGGAGGGGAAGAAATAGAGGGATATATAGGGAAACGGTAAGGTGAGAATGGTTGGTGGGC
>NC_051409.1:526869-527625 GCF_015228065.2 Penaeus monodon | reverse complement strand
AGGGTGAAGTAGGAGGAGGATCTCAGTGGTAGAAGTAATAGAGATGCAAGGAAAGAGTGAAGTGGGCGAAAGGGCAAGGAAAGAAGGAGGAGGGGCGGGGGGGGGGGGAGAGGAGAAATTAAGAGATGAGAAGTGGTATTATTGTGTGTGGGGAAGGGAGGTAGGGTAAGGAATAGGGTCAATGGGGAATGGATGAGGGAACAAAAGGAAAGAAAGGAAAAACGAGATGAAACGGAAAAATGGAAAGGGAAAGTGCAGGGACACGGATAGAATGAAAGAGAAACAGATAAGTAGAAAGAAGAGGTAAAAGGATAGGGTAAGAAAAGGAGACAAAGGTGCGGAAAAGGAGGGAGGAAGAAAGAGAAAACTGAATAAAGGGAAGGATATGGGTAAGAGTGAAAAGTAGGAAGATCAGAGAAAGGGTAAAGGCAAACAAAGGGAAAGAGGGAAAGGAGACTGTGAACAGGAAGAAGTGGGATAAAGACTAAGGGAAAAGAAAGGGAAGGGTCGAGGGTAAACAGTAGGGAAATATCGGCAAGTGTAGAGGAAGGTAAAAAGAGATTGGATAAGGTGAGAAAAGGAACGGGGGGAAATATAGCGAAATGGTACAAAGATTGGAGGGAATGAAAAACTGGATAAATAGAATAGGATACAAAATGAAGGGAGGCGAGAGAAGAGGAAAGGGGTCGGGGGAATAATGAGATGGAAGAGGAGGGAGGGACAAAGGAAGAGAAAGTAATAAAGCAAGAGGGTGAC
>NC_051409.1:526219-526500 GCF_015228065.2 Penaeus monodon | reverse complement strand
CCTGTACGCACGGTGCATTCATTTTCCCCTGGCCGGTTTTTTCCCTCACACACACGCACTTCTATTGCGTTTTATGGCTAAATTCCAACACACAATTCATTACTCCAGGAAAGGCGCTTTGCTTGCAGTCTCGGCGAGAAACAAAACTAAAACCATTATTCGAGCAAATGACTTTCTGTGCGGGGGAGGAAAAATGATGAACTGTAATAATGGAAATTAACGGGGAAAGGGAATTGTGAATGATGGTGATGGGAATCATAGCAAGGTCAATGAACAAGATG
>NC_051409.1:525200-525943 GCF_015228065.2 Penaeus monodon | reverse complement strand
AACCAAACACAACAGCAACAACAACAAAAATAAGCTGAATAATTAATGATGATGGTGATGAAGATATTGATAGAAAAAAAATTACAATGATATTTAATAGCAACAACAGTTACTATGATGATGAAAAGAAGAGCCGTAAAATAAAATAATGCTTAAAAATATGAAAATGCTAATGAGCCCGACAGCGAAAAGAAGAAAATGGAGGAGAAGGAGGACAAGATGAGAGGCTGATAAGGCCCGACAACTGCTGGCGACCTCGGGAGGAAATGGTTAATGGCGGCGGCGGAGGCTCGTGACGGCGCGCGGGGCAGTAAGAGCCTATGAAAAGCCGAAGAAACCCGATGCAGAGGCGAAAATAATGAAGCCGAAGAGGGGCGTTTATGCTGAAGAAAAAATGGAGGATTATCTTGATGAGGCGCGACGGGCTCTGGCGTGGGGCCAGGCGGGGAATAAACAATTGGGAAACACGGCGTCAGCGCGAGAACTGCCTACGTAGAGGAAAGCGCTGCCTTGCATATTTCATTCCATGGCACCAGCCCGCACACGCTTGCACTTCGATTGATGAAAAAGAACCTGCATACATTAAACTTACAGCATTGCAGTGGCTGGAAACACGGGTGGCACTTAGGAGTCATGTCTTTCCCCTGAGTGGGCGGTCTGGAAAGAGACATGTGTTTGGGAAAGAAGTAATGTTGAAAGTAATAATTTTTTGTTGAAGTCCGGGGTACAAAAATAAGAATACG
>NC_051409.1:524270-525176 GCF_015228065.2 Penaeus monodon | reverse complement strand
AAGAGGAATGATAATAATATAGGAAATATATAAACTGTTCCCTTTTTCACTTCTAGCTTGGTCATCAGTTAGTCGAATCTCCTTGCCAAACAGAGAGAAAATATCGACGTCCCGCCGGAGAACGGTTTTTAAGTTGAAAATCCGAATCGGTCCAAATGTTACGCCCCTTCTTGCCCTTCGCTCTTCAGCCTCTTCTCTTGATCTGCTCTTCTTAACGCGTCCTTCTTTGATCCCCGACATCCCTTTGAGCGGCGCATGGTTGATTCATGACCTCGTCTCTCGTATTTTCTGTCTAGTTTGTCGTTTTGCTCTGTCATGTTGCCATTGGAACGGGTTTGCCTTTTTCTTGTTTCGCTGCGGAAGTAAAAAATATTATTTATGTTTCATAAGCGTGTTGTCTTATTCTATAAGCTCATAAGGTTCTGTTAACATCAAAGATAAAAAAAATAAATTTGCTAAAATTAAAGTTGCTTGGACACAAGCGACCAAGAGCAGTTGCGTTTTATGTTGTTTCTTACAAGTGACGAGAAATCTCTTGCTTCATGAAGCATCTACCGAACTCCCTTTTGGAACTTAATATTTTCTTCTGTAACATTTCCAGTGACGCCAAGATATATAAGCCTAAAGCAAAGTGAAGTCACTGCATTGCACTAGACACCAGCGGCCACACATGTAATACAAGGCAAGGCTTTGTCATATTTCAGCGCCTTGTAAAGATTAAAACGCGCAGTAGATGCACGATTCCCTAGCTTGCGACTTGCAAAAATGATACATGTATAAAGGATCTGGCAAAAGTTATTATTTCCCCCCACCAGAGATTTAATATCCTTCTTTCGCTCGACCTTCGTGACCTCGTAATTCAAGCGAATTTCAAATTATCACGGAACGTCCCTCGTGGATTCTGCC
>NC_051409.1:521787-521864 GCF_015228065.2 Penaeus monodon | reverse complement strand
ATGAGGTTCCTAATGCCTTGGAGCTTTCGTCGTGTGATGTATTCCCGTTCCTCGCCATCGTTGTTAAAGAACACACG
>NC_051409.1:517931-518582 GCF_015228065.2 Penaeus monodon | reverse complement strand
CTTTTGTTGAATTTATCCGCCAGAAGCAACTATTGTGTAAAAAGTGGGTTGAGAGTGAACTTGATGCACTCGAGTACGATAAATTATTAGAACTGTTTATACTCGAAGGATTTAAAGAAGTGCATGCCTGTAAAAGTTCGCTCTCACATTGACGAGCGTGGTCTGCGCACATTAGCCGAGGTCGGTAGTGCCGCCGATCATTTCGCTCTCACTAATCCTAACTACTATTGCAGATCTAATGAACCTTCATTCTCGTCAAACCAGCATAATAGTAAGAGGATGGAGTATAGTACCAGGAGGACTGACCTGCCAGTTACCCACAGGACTGTAAATGCAAAGTCGTCAGAAACAGGTGGTGAGAGTATTGTGAGGAATATTGCCTCTCGCGGTGAGAATTTTTCTTTTTGCCGTTATTGCAAGAAACATGGTCATGTCATGAATGACTGTTTTAAGTTGGCAAATAAGCGTTCTGACCATAACAAAAGTATTTTTCACGTAAATGCTAATAATAAGAAAGAGGTTGCATCTAAATATCATGGGGATAAGCTTGATCTGGGCCTTTCTCCCTTTTCCATGACAGAATCTGCAAATGTGACTCCTTCATTTAAACCCTTTTGTTCTACAGGATTTATTAGTGCTGATGAATCGTGC
>NC_051409.1:514009-514744 GCF_015228065.2 Penaeus monodon | reverse complement strand
TTAATAAAAAAAAATATATTTTTAGAATATATTATTATGAATATTTATATATTTAATTATATATAAAAAAAATTTAAAATAATATATTATAAATATATAATAATATTATAAAATTATATATTTTATATATATAATAATTTTTAAAAAATATAGTATTTTATTTATTTTTTTTTAAAATTTTTATTTTAAAAATTTTAAAAAGGAATTTTTTTTAAATATTTTAAATATTTTTATTACCTTTTTTCTTGTTTTTTTTAAAAAAAATTTAAATATTTTATTCATATTTTAAATTCATTTTTTTTTTTTAAAAAATTTATTTAATATATAAAAAATTTAAAAATATTTTTATTTAATATTTTAAATTTATATCTATTATTTTTATATTTATATTATTATTATATATATTTTTTTAAAATTTAAATTAAAATTATTTTTTAATATATTTACAAATTTTAATTAGGGATTTTTATATTACCCCCCCCCCAATTTTTAAAAAATTATTTATATTTATATTTTTATTTATCTTTTTTTTTGTAAATTTTTCTAAAATATTATATATTATAATATTATATATATTTTTTCATATACATATATATACATAATTTAAAAATATTTTTATATTTATATATATATATATATCTTTTATATAAATTTAATTTTCAATAAATACATCATATTTTATTATTTTTTTTTTTTAAAATTATTATAATTTTTTTTCCCCTTTAACATATTTAA
>NC_051409.1:513813-513962 GCF_015228065.2 Penaeus monodon | reverse complement strand
AATTTTATTTTTATATATATTTATATATCCCCCAAATTTATTATAATTCTCTCTGTTCTGTCTCCGGACGGCCTTTTTTAGCACCCCTTTTCTTCAATCCCCTTTTTCTTTTAAATTTCATTTAGCTAAAAAGTTTTTTCCCCCGGGAA
>NC_051409.1:513373-513463 GCF_015228065.2 Penaeus monodon | reverse complement strand
TTTGGGGAAAGGGGCCTACGCCCTGCATTTAGAATGTTTCCCGGTAATGTTTGAAAAATGGATTTTATAGTTTTAAAGTACAAAAAAGGG
>NC_051409.1:512589-513233 GCF_015228065.2 Penaeus monodon | reverse complement strand
GGTTTGTGTGTGTGTTAGTTTGTAGGTGGAATGAAGCCCTGCTTTAAATTTTCGTTTTTTCCGCCCTTCCGCCTCCCCCCCGGGCTCGAGCGTCTTCAGTTTTCCCCTACCTTGTTTTTTGATATTTGAAAATTGAAGGGTTTTCCCTTTCCTTTTTTTATTATCGTATTCTTCTATTATTTCTTTGGCCCCCTTTCCCTTTTTTTCCCACTTTCTAACTAAAATAGGAGAAAGTAATAAAAAATTGTTCCCTTTGCGTCTGCGTTTGACAATTTTTTTTCGGGGCTTTAAATTGCCAAAAGGGAGCGAAGTAAAGGGAATTAAAGAAGTGGGAAAAGATGCGGTGAAAATTTCCCGAAAAAAAACCCCAAACCCAAAGAAAACCCCTTTCCACTGAACGAGGCCAAACACATACAAAATTTAAATTCATGACGAAACTGGGGTACATGCATGAACACACACGGAAAAACAGACACAACTCTTTTTAAAAACCCCGACCCCCACCCACGCAAAATTTGCAAGGGACGAAAACCCCAAACACGAAGCCTTCAGCAATCTCAAAAAAACACAAACAGGTTTCCAATCCAGAGGCTACGCTTTTTACCGTAAAACAAGGGTTTGAAGGACACGACGAACCAAAAAAA
>NC_051409.1:511708-512233 GCF_015228065.2 Penaeus monodon | reverse complement strand
TGGGAGAGCACTAAAAAGGGAAAAAATAAGAAAGTGAGAAAGGAAAAATAGATACCCCAGAAGAACGAGCAGCGAGACATATTGCTACATGATATGATGGCATGTACCTTCCAAAGAGTAGATGTTTTACATTTTGGACACAGGGCAGAAACTCTGCATGTGATACGTAACCGGACTAACTGAACTAACAACTAACATTGACATTTTTTATCTGCACCACTTGTAACACGTCTGACGGATATAGTCCTGAAAGTGTAAAGTAGTATGAAGGAATTTTACGACTGCAAGTATCACAGGCTTGACTATCTCCGAAATTTTGGAGCTAATTACAAGAGAGAAAAATCGTCTTTCAGCGTTTATCCTCATATACCATTGCAAGCTTTAGTATTCCGATAAAAGAATATGATATTTATGTATGTAAACCGCCACTTAGAATGATGACCTCTTTGTACAATTTATTCAATGTTTACATGCCCTCTCATCTTCCTTGCTTTGGATGTATAATCTGACCACAGCTGGGTTGCC
>NC_051409.1:511229-511460 GCF_015228065.2 Penaeus monodon | reverse complement strand
TTTGTTGTTTAATTGCGTGTTTGGGTGAGTGTGTTTGTGTGAGTGTGGTGTGTATAGTTTATGTATATATATCACAAATAAACAATATAGATTGTAGTTCGCAGGGGAAAAATATCCTTTCTAGTTACATCTCTAAATGAAATCAGCAATGGACCCTCATGCACGATGGGAGAGTTACGTGTGTTATGTGGAAATCATATGAAAGAAAAAATAGTGTTTTGTTTATTGTAA
>NC_051409.1:510895-511036 GCF_015228065.2 Penaeus monodon | reverse complement strand
AATTTATGTAGTATATTACGAATAACAATATAATTTGTAGTTCGTAAAGGAAAAATATCCTTTTTCGCTAATCTCTAAATGAAAATAGCAATGGAAACCCCATGCATTGTACCTCTCTTCTCTGTTCCTACCTAAAATTCC
>NC_051409.1:510166-510700 GCF_015228065.2 Penaeus monodon | reverse complement strand
TATCCATAATTTCCTCGGGCCGTGAACGTATACAATTCCCCCAGTAGACGGATTAATGCTCTCACACACAAGTGTATTGAGATTCGGAAGCCCTCTCGAATCAGGCTTGGAAACGCGTGTGGAATCGTATTTACAATTTTCCCAATCATACATTATAATTCCCAATCCTTTTGCGTTCTGATAACATGTATAATCGAAGCAGCGAACACGGTATCGCATTAAAATTGTAGAAAATAAGTAATTATGGTGAAATGCGATGTTAAATTCAAGATAATTACAGTGACAGTTGGAGGAGTTACCAATTCTGATGAGAACATTTCTGAATCACAGTAAATTCTAATCGCAGAAAAAAAAAGAATACTGTGCGATCACCGGAAAAGTAAAGCTGTCCAATTATATGAAAAAAATGTAGAGATAGGTTTAATGACGATGCTGATCATGGTGTAGCAGAACTGTCAGCCCGGTTATATGCGGGTAAAATAGTGACCATCTCCATTAATGAGTATATCATAGCATTATAAGTACAGTTGCTGC
>NC_051409.1:509985-510131 GCF_015228065.2 Penaeus monodon | reverse complement strand
TAAATAAAGCTATGGTGGGAATTGTTTTAATAAAAGAATTAGGTGCAGACCTGTAATAACACTTGAGATGCATAGAATTAGTTTCAGAGGAGAAGGAATGGTTAATGGCACTGGTAACGCAAGAGATGTACTGGCAATGCATACAA
>NC_051409.1:509566-509649 GCF_015228065.2 Penaeus monodon | reverse complement strand
CAGCCACATCCAATTATCACCCTAAGCATATCGTAAGAATGCAATATGAATAACACTTCTACACTTGTATTACTAATAGAGGT
>NC_051409.1:508712-509421 GCF_015228065.2 Penaeus monodon | reverse complement strand
ATGCTGCTATACTTATTACTTTTGTTGTTTGAAGTCGTGTATAGGATTGTTTATATGATGGTGATTATGTTTGTTGCAGTTTTACATGTTCTTTAAATATAATCACAATACTTTTGTTCTGTCGTTAATTTTGTGAGTAATGGCAGCGGCAGTTTAGATGACAAATACTCAGTTGACATTATAAATGATCACCAATGCATGCATTGTACCAACTAACCTGTCTACATTAAAAAGCAATACACCCAAACATGTCTGCGTGCATTTATACATGTAGCTGTATCTATTAAATCAAGCCAAGATAAAAGAAGAAAAATAGGGAAAAGAGAAGAAAAAATCTCATACAAAGATTCTAAAAACCAAGTAATGTAATCTCACCCATGAAAAAAAAAATCTCGGTTCGTGGAAGTAACAAGAAATTCAGTCAACTAAACTAATGAGTTAGCGAGTCCTTACATGAAGATCCTGCGGAGGAGTCAGTGTTATGTGAGAAAGATACACGATTTGATCAAGGATAATGCGGTGCGGCACTATAGTATGATAGTAAACCGCTTAATATACAGTATATTTATCTAAATCCCTGTTAATTACTTCTTTTTTAGATTTCAAGTAATGTCGTGAAATACTTGATTTAAGTTTTTCCTGTTCTTTATCTTCATTCTTTTTTCGGCTTCACCCCCCCCAGGAGTCACCAGAGCGGAATGTTTTTAAC
>NC_051409.1:508189-508681 GCF_015228065.2 Penaeus monodon | reverse complement strand
ATCACATATATTCTCTTTTTCGACACTTTTGATTAAACTTCGATTCAATTCTTCACTTGATTTTTTTTTATATCTTCGGAAATAAAAGTTTTAATGCCATAACTACAGAGAACATGAGGCTGTTAATAAGACCTACAAAAGTAGATAATGTTCAACATGCTTCTCCGTAAAAAGGGAAAAAGATACACTAAGATGAAAAACTTGTTTATCCACAAACAGCGAGACACCACAGATGGCCAGAACACCGTTTTTGAACGAAAAGGTTTGTATCATTTGACTACCCACTTAGTAGATGCAATGATAAAATCATGATTTTTCAAATGACGAAAGTTTGAGAGTAATGGCAAAAGAAACATAGTGCAGTTAACACATGTCACCCACTCCACCAGCGGCTTCCCAGCTTTTGCTCGGCTACCCTACACCGGGTGATTGACAGACTTAGCCCTAATCACCATACTCCCTCGTTCCACTGACATATTTAACTGACGGAAC
>NC_051409.1:506823-507050 GCF_015228065.2 Penaeus monodon | reverse complement strand
GTTCATTCACTCAAGTAACAACTGTTTTGGTGTCGTTTAAAGCTTTCTTATTTCTGGTTAAAGCAAACGCCTGGCATTATACTTGCCCCATTGCATAAGGGCTCCTCCATCCCCGTCGGCAATATTTTCTCTTGAGGCACAGCTCCTGAGAGGCCTTATGCTATTCTTTCTACCTCTGCTCTCATTTATTTAGGATACGGTGTGGATTATTTTTTGTGCTATTGAAG
>NC_051409.1:506113-506396 GCF_015228065.2 Penaeus monodon | reverse complement strand
TGTTTTAAATAACATTTCCATGATGTTTTATTGCATGAAAGTTCAATTCCATATGGGACTTCTAATTTGGTTATGTAATATTCCATGAGGACGTCTAAGGACTGTGCCTGTAGACTGCAAGACGTCTCAGATCGGGACATGTATAATTTCTAAAAACTGCTCTTCCCTTTGCATTACATTGAATATTCCTGTGGTATATCTCGGGAAGAGTTTTTCTCTTCTTACTGTCTCTCATTTCTTTCCGAAATGTTGGGTAGCCAATTATTTCTTTCAACCAAAATTT
>NC_051409.1:505837-506088 GCF_015228065.2 Penaeus monodon | reverse complement strand
TTGGTTGAAAGATAATAATTGGCTAGGCAAGCATTTCGGAAGAAATGAGAGACAGTAAGAAGAGAAAAACTCTTCCCGAGATATACCACAGGAAAATTTAAGTAAGCAAAGGGAAAAAGCGTTTTTTGAAATTATACAGCCCGATCTGAGGGCGTCTTGCAGTCTACAGGCACAGTCCTTAGACGTCCTCATGGAATATTACATAACCAAATTAGAAGTCCCATATGGAATTGAACTTTCATGCAATAAAA
>NC_051409.1:505146-505431 GCF_015228065.2 Penaeus monodon | reverse complement strand
TTTCAAATATAAAAAATTTTCAATAGCAAAAAAATAACCCCAACCCCGTACCCTAAATAAAGAGAGCAAGGTGAAGATAGCAAAAGGGCCTCTCAGGAGCTGGCCTCAAGAGAAAATATTGCCGACGGGGAGGGGAGCCCTTTATGAAATTTGGGGCAAGTAAAGCCAGGCTTTTGTTTTAACCAGAAATAAGAAAGCTTTAAACGACACCAAAACAGTTTATTTGAGTAAATGAAAGGGTTAAAGAATTTAATGCTGATGGTGCTGCGCTGCGGATGTGATGAT
>NC_051409.1:504527-504693 GCF_015228065.2 Penaeus monodon | reverse complement strand
CAAATCTCATCATTTAAACTCATTACATTTTCCTGGTTTCCCTTTCCTTTGATTTATTGGGATTAACCTTTGTTTTTTTAAGGCATTCTCTGGGAATAAATTATCTGGGTTATGAAAAAAAAGATTTAACTTTCTAATATATTTTCAAAAAGTACTAATTTTACCC
>NC_051409.1:503763-504289 GCF_015228065.2 Penaeus monodon | reverse complement strand
AAAAAACTAATCTGATTGGTGGCAAACACCCTGAGTTTCCCTCATTAAATATGTCAGTGGAACGAGGGAGTATGGTGATTAGGGCTAAGTCTGTCAATCACCCGGTGTAGGGTAGCCGAGCAAAAGCTGGGAAGCCGCTGGTGGAGTGGGTGACATGTGTTAACTGCACTATGTTTCTTTTGCCATTACTCTCAAACTTTCGTCATTTGAAAAATCATGATTTTATCATTGCATCTACTAAGTGGGTAGTCAAATGATACAAACCTTTTCGTTCAAAAACGGTGTTCTGGCCATCTGTGGTGTCTCGCTGTTTGTGGATAAACAAGTTTTTCATCTTAGTGTATCTTTTTCCCTTTTTACGGAGAAGCATGTTGAACATTATCTACTTTTGTAGGTCTTATTAACAGCCTCATGTTCTCTGTAGTTATGGCATTAAAACTTTTATTTCCGAAGATATAAAAAAAAATCAAGTGAAGAATTGAATCGAAGTTTAATCAAAAGTGTCGAAAAAGAGAATATATGTGAT
>NC_051409.1:503361-503732 GCF_015228065.2 Penaeus monodon | reverse complement strand
GTTAAAAACATTCCGCTCTGGTGACTCCTGGGGGGGGTGAAGCCGAAAAAAGAATGAAGATAAAGAACAGGAAAAACTTAAATCAAGTATTTCACGACATTACTTGAAATCTAAAAAAGAAGTAATTAACAGGGATTTAGATAAATATACTGTATATTAAGCGGTTTACTATCATACTATAGTGCCGCACCGCATTATCCTTGATCAAATCGTGTATCTTTCTCACATAACACTGACTCCCGAGGATCTTCATGTAAGGACTCGCTAATTTCATTGTTTAGTTGACTGAATTTCTTGTTACTTCCACGAACCGAGATTTTTTTTTCATGGGTGAGATTACATTACTTGGTTTTTAGAATCTTTGTATGAGA
>NC_051409.1:503028-503324 GCF_015228065.2 Penaeus monodon | reverse complement strand
GGCTTGATTTAATAGATACAGCTACATGTATAAATGCACGGCAGACATGTTTGGGTGTATTGCTTTTTAATGTAGACAGGTTAGTTGGTACAATGCATGCATTGGTGATCATTTATAATGTCAACTGAGTATTTGTCATCTAAACTGCCGCTGCCATTACTCACAAAATTAACGACAGAACAAAAGTATTGTGATTATATTTAAAGAACATGTAAAACTGCAACAAACATAATCACCATCATATAAACAATCCTATACACGACTTCAAACAACAAAAGTAATAAGTATAGCAGCAT
>NC_051409.1:502800-502883 GCF_015228065.2 Penaeus monodon | reverse complement strand
ACCTCTATTAGTAATACAAGTGTAGAAGTGTTATTCATATTGCATTCTTACGATATGCTTAGGGTGATAATTGGATGTGGCTG
>NC_051409.1:502319-502465 GCF_015228065.2 Penaeus monodon | reverse complement strand
TTGTATGCATTGCCAGTACATCTCTTGCGTTACCAGTGCCATTAACCATTCCTTCTCCTCTGAAACTAATTCTATGCATCTCAAGTGTTATTACAGGTCTGCACCTAATTCTTTTATTAAAACAATTCCCACCATAGCTTTATTTA
>NC_051409.1:501754-502284 GCF_015228065.2 Penaeus monodon | reverse complement strand
GCAGCAACTGTACTTATAATGCTATGATATACTCATTAATGGAGATGGTCACTATTTTACCCGCATATAACCGGGCTGACAGTTCTGCTACACCATGATCAGCATCGTCATTAAACCTATCTCTACATTTTTTTCATATAATTGGACAGCTTTACTTTTCCGGTGATCGCACAGTATTCTTTTTTTTTCTGCGATTAGAATTTACTGTGATTCAGAAATGTTCTCATCAGAATTGGTAACTCCTCCAACTGTCACTGTAATTATCTTGAATTTAACATCGCATTTCACCATAATTACTTATTTTCTACAATTTTAATGCGATACCGTGTTCGCTGCTTCGATTATACATGTTATCAGAACGCAAAAGGATTGGGAATTATAATGTATGATTGGGAAAATTGTAAATACGATTCCACACGCGTTTCCAAGCCTGATTCGAGAGGGCTTCCGAATCTCAATACACTTGTGTGTGAGAGCATTAATCCGTCTACTGGGGGAATTGTATACGTTCACGGCCCGAGGAAATTATG
>NC_051409.1:501427-501547 GCF_015228065.2 Penaeus monodon | reverse complement strand
GGGGGAAGGGGAGGGAGGGAATTTAGGTAGGAACAGAGGAAGAGAGGTACAATGCATGAGGATCCATTGCTATTTCATTTAGAGATTAGCGAAAAAGGATATTTTTCCTTACGAACTACA
>NC_051409.1:501019-501169 GCF_015228065.2 Penaeus monodon | reverse complement strand
CTTTCATATGACTCCAGCATAACACACGTAACTCTCCCATCGTGCATGAGGATCCATTGCTGATTTCATTTAGAGAGTAACTAGAAAGGATATTTTTCTCTGCGAACTACAATCTATATTGTTATTTGTGATATATATACATAAATGCAT
>NC_051409.1:500271-500722 GCF_015228065.2 Penaeus monodon | reverse complement strand
GGCAACCCAGCTGTGGTCAGATTATACATCCAAAGCAAGGAAGATGAGAGGGCATGTAAACATTGAATAAATTGTACAAAGAGGTCATCATTCTAAGTGGCGGTTTACATACATAAATATCATATTCTTTTATCGGAATACTAAAGCTTGCAATGGTATATGAGGATAAACGCTGAAAGACGATTTTTCTCTCTTGTAATTAGCTCCAAAATTTCGGAGATAGTCAAGCCTGTGATACTTGCAGTCGTAAAATTCCTTCATACTACTTTACACTTTCAGGACTATATCCGTCAGACGTGTTACAAGTGGTGCAGATAAAAAATGTCATGTTAGTTTTTTTAGTTCAGTTAGTTCCGGTTACGTATCACATGCAGAGTTTCTGCCCTGTGTCCAAAATGTAAAACATCTACTCTTTGGAAGGTACATGCCATCATATCATGTAGCGAATATG
>NC_051409.1:499281-499850 GCF_015228065.2 Penaeus monodon | reverse complement strand
GGTTCGTCGTGTCCTTCAACCTTGTTTACGGTAAATGCGTAGCCTCTGGATTAGGAAGCCTGTTTGTGTTTTTAGAGATTGCTGAAAGGCTTCGTGGTGGCGTTGGCGTCATTGCAATTTCGCGTGAATGAGTCTGTGTGTGTTAAAAAAGGTATGTGTCTGGTGTTTCCGTTTGTTGCATGCATGTACCACAGTGCGTGCATGAATAAATTTTGTATGTGTCTGCGCTCGGGTTTAGTGGAAGTTATCTTAGTTTGTTTGTTCGAAACTTGCACCGCATCTTTCCCACTTCTTTAATTCCTTCACTTCGCTCCCTCTGGCAATTAACGCCCCGAAAAATAATTGTCATCGCAGACGCATGCAAACAATTTTTGATTACTTGCTCCTATTCTTAGTTAGATGTGGGAAAAAGAGGAAGGAGGCAAAGAAATAATAGAAGAATACGATGAATAAAACAAGGAAAGGAAAACCATTCAATATCAAATGATCAAATAACAAGGTAGGAATACTGAAGACGCTCGAGCGGTGGAGGCGGAGGACGGAAATAACGAATTAATAGCAGGGACTGC
>NC_051409.1:491813-493170 GCF_015228065.2 Penaeus monodon | reverse complement strand
TACATATATGTGCACACGCGCCTGCATGCTGCCCACAAACAGCGCCCCGGAGCCAAGGGAGTCCGGCTGCAGGGAAACTGCCGTAAATACAGGTAAGTCCCGGATGTCGTCATCTGTTCCGGTAATTGCTCCTACGCGGCTGTGTCCTCCTTCCGCGCGGCTGTGCGAAGCCGGATGAAGTTTGGAACTTAATATGCTAATTAATTCAGTCTCAGATGTGATTGTCTATTGGAAAGCCATTCGGCCGCACATAAAGTGCGATTTACGGCATTTCAGTAACTATAGTGTGATAACAGTCTGCGGGTGTTTCACTCCAACGTTGGGGTTACGCGAGGGGCGGAATAAGCCTATCTTTTAACGTAAAGCTTTTTCAAGTTGTTTCGACGCGAGCTTTTATCTAATAGGATCTGTGTCGCATCGGGCTTCGTTCCGCACGCGTCGTTCTAGCCTGCGTTTGCTTCCTCTAATTTATTTTACCTTTGCTGTATGAATGGGGAATTCTGCAGGGAGATAGGGAAAGAGAGAAAGGGGTGGGAGAAAATGGGGAGAGAGAGGGAAAGGGAGAAAGACAGTGGAAAAGGGAGAGGTGGAGAGGGAGAGGTAGTGACTGAAGGAGGACGAAAGAAAGAGGAAGACAGATGGGAAACACAGTGTGAAAAGAATTTTCTCAGAGATTTTCACAGGGATCTTACCCCACGAAAACAGTCCTCATTGGCGAAAACATTGCATTTGATAATCTTACTTACACTCTGTAGTAAATAACAATGCGTGTAAATAAAGAATAAAAATACAGTGATAACATGACAGAGACGGATGTACCGAGCGAGCCCAAGAGTAGAAACTGGTGGAATGTTTAACTTGCACAAATATTCTGGCGCTCGACATCATTTTTCGGGTTCGTGATGAAAATAATTAAAGTCAGTTTCGTCGTCAGCGTGGTATGCATCAAACAATGTGATGTATTTATATTATGGAAATTTCACTTTCAAATAAATGCTACTAATGTGAAGTTGTCAGTCTCAATTATAGCTGGATAAATTTGTATAATATTTTTTTCTGCTCAGCACGGCAACCTAAATACCAGATTTAACAAGTGAATATTTCATTTGAACTGTTAAGAGATGTCGTAAATTTAAAGCAGTGTTTGCGTGTAAAATAAAAAATTTATGTGAATATATTCATTCGTACTCGTGTGTAGGCATTTAAATACAAAACCGGCTCTTGGGCGAAGGTTAGGGAAATGATACATCCAAACATGGTACCAAGGATTCTTTTATTTGCAGACACTTTAGTGTCTAAAAACTTACATGTGTGCATGTGTGTAAAATGTACATAGGTGTGTTTTCCTGCATGTCTG
>NC_051409.1:491469-491626 GCF_015228065.2 Penaeus monodon | reverse complement strand
AAATTAAATTGGTTCTCTAAATTTATAACGGTACAAAAGAAATAATACGAACATTCTGAAGTAAAAAAAACTAGACCAGTCATAAAAAAAACCTGCGAACAAACAATAAAGACACGTAACAAGATTATAAGCAGTGAAAAACAGGATTATTGATATT
>NC_051409.1:486163-486253 GCF_015228065.2 Penaeus monodon | reverse complement strand
CTTATGTTTACGGTATATGCGTAGGTGTATATGTAGGTAGCATACCATACCTTGATGCAAAATCAAAGCTTTGAAACATTATGTTGATAA
>NC_051409.1:486020-486106 GCF_015228065.2 Penaeus monodon | reverse complement strand
GTTCACTCGGAAATTGAGGAGTTTGCAGAGAGAGGAATCCTCTAAAAAAAAAAAAACACGAAATCGCATAATTTGATACTCCTTTG
>NC_051409.1:485506-485571 GCF_015228065.2 Penaeus monodon | reverse complement strand
CAATTTGTTCATAAAGCAATTTAATTCAAATATATATCTATAGACATCACACTCTCACACTCATG
>NC_051409.1:484602-484950 GCF_015228065.2 Penaeus monodon | reverse complement strand
GGAAAAACAAGGAGACACATCCACAGCCGATAAAATTACCAAGACGACCCTCCCGCGAACGCCTTGACCCCTCCCCGCTTCCCAAGAGCGCCTTGTTCCCTCCTTTCCCAAGAGCGCCTTGTCCCACCTCGCGCTCGTCCAGCCATCGCTTCCTGAGTCCGAGCAATATCGCTGTCCATTTTTCCCTCCGCCGAGCCAAATGGCTACGTAATATCGGCAGTAATATGCCATGTATTGCCCGGGCTAACTGCTGCTTCCGTTAGCAATACTTCCTCCGCGCTACGTAATGAGCTCATTTCACGGGTCGCGGACATTTTCTCCCAAACCGGGGCTCGCTGGGCTGGTTAT
>NC_051409.1:484400-484541 GCF_015228065.2 Penaeus monodon | reverse complement strand
TATGCATGGACAGGGTGCAGTGGAAGAGGAACGGTAAACAGGAAGAGGGAAGGGAGAAGAAGAGGGAGGAAAATGCAGAAGTGGAGGGGAAGAAATAGAGGGATATATAGGGAAACGGTAAGGTGAGAATGGTTGGTGGGC
>NC_051409.1:483581-484337 GCF_015228065.2 Penaeus monodon | reverse complement strand
AGGGTGAAGTAGGAGGAGGATCTCAGTGGTAGAAGTAATAGAGATGCAAGGAAAGAGTGAAGTGGGCGAAAGGGCAAGGAAAGAAGGAGGAGGGGCGGGGGGGGGGGGAGAGGAGAAATTAAGAGATGAGAAGTGGTATTATTGTGTGTGGGGAAGGGAGGTAGGGTAAGGAATAGGGTCAATGGGGAATGGATGAGGGAACAAAAGGAAAGAAAGGAAAAACGAGATGAAACGGAAAAATGGAAAGGGAAAGTGCAGGGACACGGATAGAATGAAAGAGAAACAGATAAGTAGAAAGAAGAGGTAAAAGGATAGGGTAAGAAAAGGAGACAAAGGTGCGGAAAAGGAGGGAGGAAGAAAGAGAAAACTGAATAAAGGGAAGGATATGGGTAAGAGTGAAAAGTAGGAAGATCAGAGAAAGGGTAAAGGCAAACAAAGGGAAAGAGGGAAAGGAGACTGTGAACAGGAAGAAGTGGGATAAAGACTAAGGGAAAAGAAAGGGAAGGGTCGAGGGTAAACAGTAGGGAAATATCGGCAAGTGTAGAGGAAGGTAAAAAGAGATTGGATAAGGTGAGAAAAGGAACGGGGGGAAATATAGCGAAATGGTACAAAGATTGGAGGGAATGAAAAACTGGATAAATAGAATAGGATACAAAATGAAGGGAGGCGAGAGAAGAGGAAAGGGGTCGGGGGAATAATGAGATGGAAGAGGAGGGAGGGACAAAGGAAGAGAAAGTAATAAAGCAAGAGGGTGAC
>NC_051409.1:482932-483212 GCF_015228065.2 Penaeus monodon | reverse complement strand
CCTGTACGCACGGTGCATTCATTTTCCCCTGGCCGGTTTTTTCCCTCACACACACGCACTTCTATTGCGTTTTATGGCTAAATTCCAACACACACAATTCATTACTCCAGGAAAGGCGCTTTGCTTGCAGTCTCGGCGAGAAACAAACTAAAACCATTATTCGAGCAAATGACTTTCTGTGCGGGGAGGAAAAATGATGAACTGTAATAATGGAAATTAACGGGAAAGGGAATTGTGAATGATGGTGATGGGAATCATAGCAAGGTCAATGAACAAGATG
>NC_051409.1:481857-482601 GCF_015228065.2 Penaeus monodon | reverse complement strand
AACCAAACACAACAGCAACAACAACAAAAATAAGCTGAATAATTAATGATGATGGTGATGAAGATATTGATAGAAAAAAAATTACAATGATATTTAATAGCAACAACAGTTACTATGATGATGAAAAGAAGAGCCGTAAAATAAAATAATGCTTAAAAATATGAAAATGCTAATGAGCCCGACAGCGAAAAGAAGAAAATGGAGGAGAAGGAGGACAAGATGAGAGGCTGATAAGGCCCGACAACTGCTGGCGACCTCGGGAGGAAATGGTTAATGGCGGCGGCGGAGGCTCGTGACGGCGCGCGGGGCAGTAAGAGCCTATGAAAAGCCGAAGAAACCCGATGCAGAGGCGAAAATAATGAAGCCGAAGAGGGGCGTTTATGCTGAAGAAAAAATGGAGGATTATCTTGATGAGGCGCGACGGGCTCTGGCGTGGGGCCAGGCGGGGAATAAACAATTGGGGAAACACGGCGTCAGCGCGAGAACTGCCTACGTAGAGGAAAGCGCTGCCTTGCATATTTCATTCCATGGCACCAGCCCGCACACGCTTGCACTTCGATTGATGAAAAAGAACCTGCATACATTAAACTTACAGCATTGCAGTGGCTGGAAACACGGGTGGCACTTAGGAGTCATGTCTTTCCCCTGAGTGGGCGGTCTGGAAAGAGACATGTGTTTGGGAAAGAAGTAATGTTGAAAGTAATAATTTTTTGTTGAAGTCCGGGGTACAAAAATAAGAATACG
>NC_051409.1:480929-481834 GCF_015228065.2 Penaeus monodon | reverse complement strand
AAGAGGAATGATAATAATATAGGAAATATATAAACTGTTCCCTTTTTCACTTCTAGCTTGGTCATCAGTTAGTCGAATCTCCTTGCCAAACAGAGAGAAAATATCGACGTCCCGCCGGAGAACGGTTTTTAAGTTGAAAATCCGAATCGGTCCAAATGTTACGCCCCTTCTTGCCCTTCGCTCTTCAGCCTCTTCTCTTGATCTGCTCTTCTTAACGCGTCCTTCTTTGATCCCCGACATCCCTTTGAGCGGCGCATGGTTGATTCATGACCTCGTCTCTCGTATTTTCTGTCTAGTTTGTCGTTTTGCTCTGTCATGTTGCCATTGGAACGGGTTTGCCTTTTTCTTGTTTCGCTGCGGAAGTAAAAAATATTATTTATGTTTCATAAGCGTGTTGTCTTATTCTATAAGCTCATAAGGTTCTGTTAACATCAAAGATAAAAAAAATAAATTTGCTAAAATTAAAGTTGCTTGGACACAAGCGACCAAGAGCAGTTGCGTTTTATGTTGTTTCTTACAAGTGACGAGAAATCTCTTGCTTCATGAAGCATCTACCGAACTCCCTTTTGGAACTTAATATTTTCTTCTGTAACATTTCCAGTGACGCCAAGATATATAAGCCTAAAGCAAAGTGAAGTCACTGCATTGCACTAGACACCAGCGGCCACACATGTAATACAAGGCAAGGCTTTGTCATATTTCAGCGCCTTGTAAAGATTAAAACGCGCAGTAGATGCACGATTCCCTAGCTTGCGACTTGCAAAAATGATACATGTATAAAGGATCTGGCAAAGTTATTATTTCCCCCCACCAGAGATTTAATATCCTTCTTTCGCTCGACCTTCGTGACCTCGTAATTCAAGCGAATTTCAAATTATCACGGAACGTCCCTCGTGGATTCTGCC
>NC_051409.1:478459-478536 GCF_015228065.2 Penaeus monodon | reverse complement strand
ATGAGGTTCCTAATGCCTTGGAGCTTTCGTCGTGTGATGTATTCCCGTTCCTCGCCATCGTTGTTAAAGAACACACG
>NC_051409.1:474556-475205 GCF_015228065.2 Penaeus monodon | reverse complement strand
CTTTTGTTGAATTTATCCGCCAGAAGCAACTATTGTGTAAAAAGTGGGTTGAGAGTGAACTTGATGCACTCGAGTACGATAAATTATTAGAACTGTTTATACTCGAAGATTTAAAGAAGTGCATGCCTGTAAAAGTTCGCTCTCACATTGACGAGCGTGGTCTGCGCACATTAGCCGAGGTCGGTAGTGCCGCCGATCATTTCGCTCTCACTAATCCTAACTACTATTGCAGATCTAATGAACCTTCATTCTCGTCAAACCAGCATAATAGTAAGAGGATGGAGTATAGTACCAGGAGGACTGACCTGCCAGTTACCCACAGGACTGTAAATGCAAAGTCGTCAGAAACAGGTGGTGAGAGTATTGTGAGGAATATTGCCTCTCGCGGTGAGAATTTTTCTTTTTGCCGTTATTGCAAGAAACATGGTCATGTCATGAATGACTGTTTTAAGTTGGCAAATAAGCGTTCTGACCATAACAAAAGTATTTTTCACGTAAATGCTATAATAAGAAAGAGGTTGCATCTAAATATCATGGGGATAAGCTTGATCTGGGCCTTTCTCCCTTTTCCATGACAGAATCTGCAAATGTGACTCCTTCATTTAAACCCTTTTGTTCTACAGGATTTATTAGTGCTGATGAATCGTGC
>NC_051409.1:463228-463416 GCF_015228065.2 Penaeus monodon | reverse complement strand
CTTAAGTTTTTTTACTTCTTAGTTTCCCTTAGGGATAGAGTTTTTGGTATAAAACAATAGAGTAAGGTAAAAATAGCAGAGTGATAGCAGTGCATGCAGAGTGTGCAGAGAATAGAGTATGTGCAGGGAAAAAAAAGCATAGGGGTTGCACGAGAAAAGCAAAAAAGGGACAAAAAAAAACATAGGGT
>NC_051409.1:462866-463073 GCF_015228065.2 Penaeus monodon | reverse complement strand
GTTTGTAAAAGTTGGTAAAATAGAGTAAAAAAACCAGTAAAAATATAGTGAGTAAATAAAAAAAATAAAATAAAATAAGTGAAAGATATGTAACAGTAAAAAAAAAAAGAGATCAGGGAAAAAATTTGTAAAGTAGAGTAAAGATAAGTAAAAAAAAAAAAGATAGTAAATAGAACAGTAAAAGTATTGTAGTAAATATTGTAAAAA
>NC_051409.1:461091-461225 GCF_015228065.2 Penaeus monodon | reverse complement strand
AGAGGGAACCTTGAAATTTTGGGAAAAACCTGGGGTCCGCTTTTTCAAGGTCTTCCCGGCCTAGGTCATTTTGAACCATCCTTCGGTTGGATTCTTGGGGGACCTTTTTTTAAGGCCCCCTCCTTTGGGGGTTT
>NC_051409.1:458865-459575 GCF_015228065.2 Penaeus monodon | reverse complement strand
TTGGTCATCACAACTTTATGAAGGCAGCGTGATGTCGCCCTTGTGAGTTTTAAAGGTTATCGCCCAGTCTTTGTTGTTGATGATCGTATGGAGCTTTAGATTCTTCCCGCCAGAATCATGTCGCATTCTAAGTCACCACAAGCTTCCCAAATTCCCCCAATATCCGGTAAGAGTTTTTCAAGGAATAATTTTATTTTGTCTTTTTTCCCTTTTGGTGTTTATTCCACCATCGAATCGGTTTCCCCCCCGACCCAAATTTTTTTTTTGCTTTTAAGTAAAATTTGGAAATTTAATAAGGACGTGCTTCCCCCCGGGCTACTAAACTAACAACAGAATGATTTGCGGTTTTTCCGCAAATTTTCCCACAAAAAGCAGGGAAGTTTTCGGGAATCCTTTTAAACCTTTCAAGGTTGTCTGTTGAGCGTGATCTTCTCTTATGACCCAAATTTTGATCAAACCCCCTGGGAAAAAGGGCCCAAAGGGGATGCCATGTTTGTTTTTATTGATAACATACATATGTTTTAAAATCTCCAGCGAGATTTTTTTTAAATTTAAAGTATGGGGCCTTTTTTTTAAAAAACCCTTATACGGTCCTTTAAAAGTGTTTTTGAATAAAATGAACCGGGAAAATTCCTGTATCTAGAAATAATTTATTTTTTTCCCTTTTTCCTTGGGAGAAAGATCTACAAAAAATTATATTTTTAAAATAT
>NC_051409.1:458108-458189 GCF_015228065.2 Penaeus monodon | reverse complement strand
TATTTTTAACCCATATATATTTATTATAATTAAAATATATTTTATATAATTTTATATATATAAATAAAAATTAAAATAAAA
>NC_051409.1:457827-458034 GCF_015228065.2 Penaeus monodon | reverse complement strand
TAATTTTTTATTATATAATAATTTTTATATTTTATATTAATTATACTTTATTAAAATTAAATTAAAATATATTATATATATCATTTTCTTATTATTATTTATAATATTATTTTATATATAATAAAATAAACATATTATATATATGGTGTGTGTGTGGTGGGTGTGGTGTGTTTTGTTGTTTTGTGTTTTGTGTTTGTTGGTGGGTTT
>NC_051409.1:457690-457772 GCF_015228065.2 Penaeus monodon | reverse complement strand
TCATAAATTATATACCTAATATTAAAATATAATATATAATAAAATTAAAATATATTCTATATAAAATTATTATATTTAAAAC
>NC_051409.1:457108-457618 GCF_015228065.2 Penaeus monodon | reverse complement strand
AAATATTATAAAAATTTTATAATAAAATATATATAAACCAAAATATATATATATTGTATTTGATTTATTTTTATATTATAATTTTATATATATCATTTATATTTTAAAATTATATATTATTTATTAATTTTTTATGTTATGGGATATTTTTATTTAAAAAATTTTATATTTATAGAATATATATCTTTTAAATTTTTTATATTTTATATTTTTAAAAATTATGCATATTATATCCTATTTTTATAAAATTTTTATTTTATATTAATATCATAGAATTTTCTATATACATGCCAAAATACAGACATACGTTAAATTTATGTGTAAAGGTATTTTAAATGTATATTTTTTTAAACTTATTTATGATATGATATTATATTTTATTAAAATCTATTATTATAATTATTATAAATTATATATATATATTTTTTTGTTTAAATTTTTAATTTTTATAAAGGGGTTTTTTATATTTTATTAATTTTATATATATATATATTTAATATACCCTATTCG
>NC_051409.1:456497-456579 GCF_015228065.2 Penaeus monodon | reverse complement strand
CACACACCCCTTCAGAAAAGTAAGCATTTCGGGTTTTTCCCATTCACCCCCTTTTGGGCACGTTACTGTATTTGTGTTTATA
>NC_051409.1:456031-456131 GCF_015228065.2 Penaeus monodon | reverse complement strand
CTAATGCAAAAATGCAAGCAAGGTTTTGTTTTTTTATTCCCTATTAGTCCCTTACTTGTTTTGTGTTTTATTTCACAAAACGCCCCAAACCCCACCTTTT
>NC_051409.1:453585-454266 GCF_015228065.2 Penaeus monodon | reverse complement strand
TTTGAGCTAAAAACGTTGCACATATGATTAGAGAAACTAAACTAACTATATGCAGCCAAATAAACATACAACGATGAATAAACACATGTATGTATACATGTCCCCCCCTTCTCTCTCTCTCATTTAAGATCTATGTGTACTTTACAGAGGCCGGTGGCAGTCCCCGAGGCAATTTGCCCAGAGACAAAACTATAGAGAATCTATGTAGCCACTATGGCGAAGCCCGTGAGCTATTTGGAAGAAATTTTGACAGTGAAAGTTTCTCTCGTTGTTAGATGTCTCAAATATAGAGAGAGAAGGAAAAAGTTTCGAATCAGTAAAATTCAGAATGATAAAGTCTTTTGGCCGCCGTAAAGCCGTAGTGATTTTCAGCATTCTTCTCTACTTGTCTTTTATTCGTTTGATCAATACGTCTGCCCTCGGTACACTATCTGCTCTTTTCAGATGATGCCAAGGAAAGTACTACGGCTTTTCTATCAAGGAAATTTTTATGAGATGCATGAAACGGAGCCTGCTAGGATTTTGGGAAGCAAAGTTACAAGAAATAGCTCTATTTAGTAGAAACAGAAGTCGCTCAAGGCGCAGCAGGTAACGTAGGTGAATATAAATTACCATCTTCTAAATTTTCTTTGACCATGTCGCCGTACTGTAATTTTAGAACGCTTGAATAAGTGTTCACTT
>NC_051409.1:451935-452013 GCF_015228065.2 Penaeus monodon | reverse complement strand
TCATGAGGTTCCTATTGCCTTGGAGCTTTCCGTCGTGTGAGTATTTCCCTTCCTGCCATCGTTGTTAAGAACACACTG
>NC_051409.1:447958-448621 GCF_015228065.2 Penaeus monodon | reverse complement strand
CTTTTTGTTTGAATTTATCCGCCAGAAGCAAATATTGTGTAAAAAGGTGGGTTGAGAGCGAACATTGTGCACTCGAGTACGATCAATTATAGAAAACTGTTTATTACTCGAAGATTTAAAGAAGTGCATGCCTGTAAAAGTTCGCTCTCACAGTGACGAGAGTGGTCTGCGCACATTAAGCGAGGGTCGGTAGGCGCCGGATATTTCGCTCTCACTAATCCTAAACTACTATTGCAGATCTAATGAACCTTCAGTCTCGTCAAAACCAGCATAAAGAAAAGGATGGAGTATAGTTACAGGAGGACTGACCTGCCAGTTACCCACAGGACGTAAATGCCAAAGTCGTCATAAAACAGGTGGTGAGAGTATTGTGAGGAATATTGCCTCTCGCGGTGAGAATTTTTCTTTTTGCCGTTTTGCAAGAAACATGGTCATGTTCATGAATGACTGTTTTAAGTTGGCAAATAAGCGTTCTGACCATAACAAAAGTATTTTTCACGTAAATTTGCTAATAATAGAAAGAGGTTTGCATCTAACTATCATGGGGATAAGCTTGCTTGGGCCTTTCTCCCTTTACATGACAGAATCTGCAAAGTGACTCCTTCATTTAAACCCTTTTGTTCTACAGGATTTTATTAGTGCTGAGAATCGTGACGTCTCTTC
>NC_051409.1:435993-436216 GCF_015228065.2 Penaeus monodon | reverse complement strand
GTATAGTAAAAGTATGGTAAAAGTAGAGTAAAAAGACTAGTAAAAAAATCTAGTAGAGTAAATTTAAAATAAATAAAAATAAAGTAGAGTGAAAGATATGTAGATCAGTAAAAAAAAAAAAGAGATCAGGAAAGATATAGTAAAAGTAGAGTAGAAGATAAGTAAAAAAAAAGAGATCAGTAAATAGAACAGTAAAAGTATTGTAGTAAGTATTCAGTAAAAA
>NC_051409.1:432872-432975 GCF_015228065.2 Penaeus monodon | reverse complement strand
AAATAGTTGTTTGATGCCAACATCTCCTATAATATTTGAAGGATTGGCAGAGTCTTGGTACCTTATCCAAGTGGACGGAAGGTGACACGTTCATAGGATCGCG
>NC_051409.1:432084-432793 GCF_015228065.2 Penaeus monodon | reverse complement strand
AGAGGGGCAGGGACCTTCGCGAAACCAGGAATCATGAGAATTAATGCAAAAATATATAAATTATGCTCTACAAATGGTTACCTCCAGAATTCTAATATGGTTCCAACATATGAATGAAGACGCCGTAATATTTCCTAATGATACCATAGAGGGGGCTATTGATGTTAACTGTATAACCACCTATGACTTCAATTTTGTAACCCCACGTTATTTGAGCGCTGTAGCCTTGTGATGGTGTGTTTTATTGCTCCTCCTCGTGCGCTGAGGGCACGACTGAAGTGGTCCTCTTAGAATTTGAGTTAGAGACAGTTAAAGACAAGTGACGCCGTGTCCTTGAAACGACGTGAACAAAAAATTTCTGGTTGTAAGCTCGCCCATCCACACGCAAAATGCTATTCTGCGAGTTTCGGAAAGGACCAGAAATGTAAATGCCAAGATGTTTCCATAGGACTTTAGGGGACCCGTAATACATATGATCAACTTTGCGCCCATCATTGCTTAGATACACTGGAGCCTGTTACCACGAACTAAATAATAAAAGTGACCATGCAAAATATGCACGAGATACCCTAAATGACAATCCACCCAACAACAGAACAGCGTCTATAAATTAAATGTCCCAGCAGAGTAATATGTAAAAAATGCTGGACAACAATAGAAAACATTCTAAAAGCTTCAAATTCTACGTAATATCAAATGGCCTCAAAAT
>NC_051409.1:430996-431092 GCF_015228065.2 Penaeus monodon | reverse complement strand
CTACGTACGTATGTACAAAATTCTGTATTTTTCTTCAAATGCCTCTCTGGTTTTGCATTCTATATACTTGTATTGACTTGCTTGTGTCGTACATGG
>NC_051409.1:430829-430976 GCF_015228065.2 Penaeus monodon | reverse complement strand
CACTGACTCTTGCCTTCCTTTCTCAGCTGTCGGCAATTCTGACGCCTTTAGACTTGAAATCAATATTGCGATCCTCATCAAGAACATTCTGGCGGAATTAAATAGTTGCACTCCTTGTCTCGCCTTCCTCCCCTCATTCGCTCTTCC
>NC_051409.1:430534-430691 GCF_015228065.2 Penaeus monodon | reverse complement strand
GTTGTGGCGGCCACGCTGACATATTTTCATACAGTTACGTTATCTTGTAAGAAGTTAGTATCTTGTTACATCATTTCATCTAATTAGCATATTATTATTATGCTACATCGGCCTACAGTTCCTTCTGTAACCACACTGTCAGTTTATATCTGCTTTT
>NC_051409.1:429890-430036 GCF_015228065.2 Penaeus monodon | reverse complement strand
CTACGTCTAAGAAAACAACATATATGCTAAATCCCTTTACCTGCCTGTTGTTATTAATTGATACTTATAGACAATATACAACCATGAGCATACCAATGGCAGAGAATGAGGCCATAGAGAACGTGCCCATTTCAATGGTATTTTTT
>NC_051409.1:423817-424636 GCF_015228065.2 Penaeus monodon | reverse complement strand
GTGAACACTTATTTCAAGACGTTCTAAAATTACGTACGGCGACATGGTCAAAGAAATTTTAGAAAATGGTAAATTATAGTCACCCTACTTACCTGTTGCGCTGCCCTTGAGCGACTTCTGTTTTTCACTAAAATATAGCTTTTCTTGTACCTTTGCTTTCCCAAATCCTAGCATGCTCCCGTTTTTTTCATGCATCTCATACAAATTTCTTGAATAGAAAAGCCGTGGTACTTTCCTTGTCCATCATCGGAAAAGGAGCAGATAGTGGTACCGATGGCCAAGACGTATTGATCAAACGAATAAAAGACAAGTGAGAAGAAGGCTGAAACACTAACGGCTGTTACGGCGGCCAAAAAGACTTTTATCATTCTGAATTTTACATGATTCGAAACTTTTTTCCTTCCTCTCTATATTTGAGACATCTAACAACGAGAGCAACTTTCACTTCAAATTTCCTTCCAAATAGCTCACGGGCTTCGCCATAGTGGCTACTAGATTCTCTAAGAGTTTTTGTCCTCTGGGCAAATTGGCCTCGTGGAACTGCCCACCGGCCTCTAAAAGTACACATAGATCTTAAATGAGAGAGAGAGAAGGGGGGTGGACATGTATCCTACATGTGTTTTTTTTATTCATCGGTTTGTACTGTTTTATTTGGCTGCATATAGTAGTTTAGTTTTTTCTCTAATCATATGTGCAAAACGTTTTTTAGCCTCAAAATACAAGTCATTTTGCATACATGTAGTTTTTACTATACAGGGGTAATACATTTGTATCCATAGAGTATACTAAATTTAAGTATAGTCCGTATTATGTAAATAC
>NC_051409.1:419004-419650 GCF_015228065.2 Penaeus monodon | reverse complement strand
ATAGGACTAAAATAAATTTTTATTCTAGATACAGGAAGTTTTTCCGGTCCAGTTTACTTCGAAACACTTCCTTATAAGGACCGTATAAGTCCTTTTAAAAAAAAAAGTTCTACATTACTTAAAAAATCGTCGCTGGAGATTTGTGTTAGCATAATGTATGTTTATCAATGACCGACATGTCAGTCTCTTGCCACGTTTTTCCAGTGCGTGATCGAATTGGCCTCATAAGAGAAGATCAACGCTCACAGACAACCTTGTAAGGGTACAAGGATTACCGTAACTCTTAAACCTGCATCTCTGTGGGCAAATGCTGAGAACCGCAAATCATGTCTGCTTGTCTAATTTTTAGTAAATCACACTGGGAGCAAACGTCCCCTTATTGACTTCAATTACTTAAAAGCTTTAAAAAATTCGGGTCGGGAGACCGATCTCCTGATGGTGGCAATAAACATCCACAAAGTTAAGACTAAAAATAAAATTATTCCTTGAACACTCCTTACGATATTGAAGGGAATTGGAAGCTTGTGTGACTTAGAATGCGACATGATTCTGGCGGGAAGAATCTAAAGCTACCATACGATCATCAACAACAAAGACTGGGCCGATAAACTTTAAAACACACACTGGGCGACATCACGCTCCCATT
>NC_051409.1:418266-418374 GCF_015228065.2 Penaeus monodon | reverse complement strand
TATTTTAAATTTATATAAAAAAAAAAGAATATTTTAAAAACACGTGTGTGTGTGCGTATGTGTATGAACACAACAATACAGTAAACGTTTGACCATAAATATTTTTTG
>NC_051409.1:415927-416594 GCF_015228065.2 Penaeus monodon | reverse complement strand
AACATTTGTAGATCTTTCTGCCAAGACTAATAGGACTAAAATAAATTTTTTTTCTAGATACAGGAAGTTTCCGGTCAGTTACTTCGAAACACTTCTTATAAGGACCGTATAAGTCCTTTTAAAAAAAAGGTCATACATTACTTAAAAATCGTCGCTGGAGATTTTTTAAAATATGTATGTTATCCAAAGAACGACATGTCAGTCTCCTTGCCACGTTCCAGTGCGTGATCGAATTGGGCTCATAAGAGAAGATCACGCTCAACAGAGAACCTTGCAAGGTACAAGGATTACCACAACTCTACCTGCATTTGTGGGCAAAAAGCTGGAAACCGCAAATCATTCTGCTTGTCTAGTTTAGTAGAAACTGGGAGCACGTCCCTTATTGACTTCAAATTAGCTTAAAAGCTTTAAAAAATTCGGGTCGGGAGACCGATCTCTGATGGTGGAATAAACATCCACAAAGTTAAAGACAAAAAAAAATTATTCCTTGACAACTCTTTCCGGATATTGAGGGAATTGAAGCTTGTGGTGACTTAGAATGCGACATGATTCTGGGCGGGAAGAATCTAAAGCATACCATACGATCATCAACAACAAAGACTGGGGCGATAACCTTAAAACTCACAAGGGCGACATCACGCTGCTTTTCTAAAGTTGTGATGACCAA
>NC_051409.1:411782-412133 GCF_015228065.2 Penaeus monodon | reverse complement strand
GGACTCGTTAGTTAAACTAGCAATTTTCTCAAAAACTATCTGTTTGCCAGATTCAGAATTGTCACGAATGCTAGTTTAGCTAACGAGTCCTTTTTCGACTTCAAAAGACATAGACATTGGTTACAATTACAGTGCTTTGAAATCTTTAAAGAATGACCCTAACATCTTTATAATTAAACCTGATAAAGGAAAAGGCGTTGTGATGCTAGAGAAAAATGATTATGTCAATAAGGTAATGTTTTACTATCGGATCACACGAAATTTAGCGCCATTTTCTAAGATTATTCAATTAGAGGATAAACTGAATAGATTGTTAAAACATTTGAAAGACAATGACTTCATTTCCTTGGA
>NC_051409.1:405682-406190 GCF_015228065.2 Penaeus monodon | reverse complement strand
GTGAAGGAGATATTCTTTACCTTAAAAATCCTACTCGAAGTTTATAATGAGAAGGATGAACTTCTCGACGGAAAATTAGTTTCCCAATAATCGATAATCATCCGCGGATAATCCTTTGGTCGGGGAATCTTATGTCTATTAATTATTCAAGAAAAAAACTTGCGAGAAATGTCCGCTGTAGAAAAGTTTTATTTCCAAGTTCTTGCGAGTCGGAGATTATCTTCCCGAGCGGACTTTGTTTATGTGATGAAGACAAACTGGCTCTAAATTAGTGTAGATGCAAATATGAATGAGCGCAGACCAATGATTGTGCATCTTGTATTAGTGAATCGTTATTTGTGAGTCCCATCATTTACATAATTCATCACAGAGAAAAATTTTAAACGGGATAACAAATGAGAAGGTAAAGTATATGATGAATACGTTAAGGACAGTATAGTGTGCACAAAGATAAAAGCAGACACAACACATTCGAAATTAGATTTAATTGTTATGTTCCCGGTTTACA
>NC_051409.1:405405-405514 GCF_015228065.2 Penaeus monodon | reverse complement strand
ATGTAAACAAATGAACAATCGAAATTTGTTCATCTTCCTGTGACCTAATTTTGTGTCTTAGTGTCTCAACAATACCACGTAATCTTGACCAGATTCTGCACGCATCTTA
>NC_051409.1:405088-405289 GCF_015228065.2 Penaeus monodon | reverse complement strand
CTTCATTTCCTTAAAAAAATACATTACCGCTGACTGCTTCAGCCTCCGGATTCCCACTAGGACTCTTTTGAATTACCAAGTGTATTTTTGCATTCCGAAAGTGGAGCCGATTTTCTGGTTCAAGATGACCAGTACTTCATTCCACCATTAAAACGAGATGACAAATGAACTTAAGCAACTAATTCTTAGCTGAAGGCAAAG
>NC_051409.1:401544-401626 GCF_015228065.2 Penaeus monodon | reverse complement strand
AACATCTACTATAATATTTTGAGGATTGTCAGAGTTGGTCCCTTATCCAAGTGGACGAAGGGGACACGTTCATAGGATAGCG
>NC_051409.1:400760-401467 GCF_015228065.2 Penaeus monodon | reverse complement strand
AGAGGGGCGACCGTTCGCGAACCCAGAATCATAGAATTAATGCAAAAATATATAATTATGCTCTACAAATGGTTACCTCCAGAACTTCTAATATGGTTCCAACATTCTGAATGAAGACGCCGTTAATATTTCCTTAATGATACCATAGATGGGGGCTATTGATGTTAACTCGTATAACCCACATATGACTTCAATTTTGTAACCCCATGTTATTTGAGCGCTGTAGCCTTTGTGATGGTGTTTTTATTGCTCCTCCTCGTCGCTGAGGGCCGCTGAGTGGTCCTCTTCAGATTTTATGTTAGAGACAGTTAAAGACAAAGTGACGCTGTGGCCCTTGAAACGACCGTCGAACAAAAATTTCTGTTGTAAGCTCGCCCATCCACACGCAAAATGCTATTTGCGAGTTCGGAAAGGACCAGAAATGTAAATGCCAAGATTTTTCCATAGGAACTTTTAGGGACCCGTAATACATATGATCAACTTTGCGCCCATCATTGCTTAGATCCAATGGAGCTGTTACCACGAACTAAATAATTAATAAGTGACCATAAAATATGCACGAGATACCATAAATTACAATAACAACAGAACAGCGTCTATAAAATTACATGTCCCAGCAGAGTAATATGTAAAACATGCTGACACAATAGAAAAACATTCTAAAGCTTCAAATTTACGTAATATCAAATGGCTCAAAATGAACATGA
>NC_051409.1:399685-399774 GCF_015228065.2 Penaeus monodon | reverse complement strand
CTACGTACGTATGTACAAAATCTTATTTTTCTCAAATGCCTCTCTGGTTTGCATTCTAATACTTGTATTGACTTGCTGTGTCGTACAGG
>NC_051409.1:399534-399664 GCF_015228065.2 Penaeus monodon | reverse complement strand
CACTGACTCTCCCTTTCCTTTTCAGCGTCGGAAATTCGACCCCTTTAGATTTGAAACAATTTGCGATCCTCATCAAGAACATTCGGGGAAAAATTAAATATTTGCATCCTTTGTCTCGCCTTCCCCCTAT
>NC_051409.1:399250-399395 GCF_015228065.2 Penaeus monodon | reverse complement strand
GTTGTGGCGGCCACGCTGACTTTTTTCATACAGTTACGTTTTTTGTAAGAAGTTAGTATCTTTTTACTCTTTTCTTTAATTTAGCATTTTAATTATGCTAATCGGCTCAGCCCTTTTAAACCCACACGTCATTTTAATCGTTTTT
>NC_051409.1:398698-398794 GCF_015228065.2 Penaeus monodon | reverse complement strand
GTCTTACGTCTAAAAAAAAAAACAATATGCTAAATCCCTTTTCGCCGTTGTTTTTAATGAACTTTTAGACTTTTTTGGTTTTTGGGGGGGGGGCCT
>NC_051409.1:392995-393644 GCF_015228065.2 Penaeus monodon | reverse complement strand
AAGTGAACACTTATTCAAGCGTTCTAAAATTACAGTACGGCGACATGGTCAAAGAAAATTTAGAAGATGGTAATTTATATTCCCCTACGTTACCTGCGCGCCTTGAGCGACTTCTGTTTCTACTAAATAGAGCTTTTTCTTGTAACTTGCTTCCCAAAACCCTAGCAGGCTCCGTTTCTTTGCATCTCATAAAAATTTTCCCTTTGATAGAAAACCCGTAGTACTTTCCTTGGGCATCATCTGAAAAGAGCAGATAGTGTACCGAGGCAGACGTATTGATCAAACGAATAAAAGACAAGTAGAGAAGAATGCTGAAAATCACTCGGCTTACGGCGGCCCAAAAGACTTTATCATTCTGAATTTACTGATTCGAAACTTTTTCCTTCTCTTCTATATTTGAGACATCTAACAACGAGAGAACTTTTACTGTCAAAATTTCTTCCAAATAGCTCACGGGCTTCGCCATAGTGGCTACATAGATTCTCTATAGTTTGTTTGGGCAAATTGCCTCGGGGGCTGCCACCCGGGCCTCTGTAAAGTACACATAGATCTTAAATGAGAGAGAGAGAAGGGGGGACATGTATACATACATGTGTTTATCATCGTTGTATGTTTTTTTTGGCTCATATAGTTAGTTTAGTTTCTCTAA
>NC_051409.1:391844-392504 GCF_015228065.2 Penaeus monodon | reverse complement strand
TTTGAGCTAAAAACGTTGCACATATGATTAGAGAAAACAAAACAAACTATATGCAGCCAAATAAACATACAACGTGAAAAAAACACATGTATGTATACATGTCCCCCCTTCTCTCTCTCTCATTTAAGATCTATGTGTACTTTACAGAGGCCGGTGGAGTCCGAGGCAATTTGCCCAGAGACAAAACTATAGAGAATCTATGTTAGCCACTATGGCGAAGCCCGTGAGCTATTGGAAGAAATTTGACAGTGAAAATTTCTCTCGTTGTTTGATGTCTCAAATATAGAGAGAGAAGGGAAAAAATTTTGAATCAGTAAAATTCAAAAATGATAAAGTCTTTTGGCCGCCGTAAAGCCGTAGTGATTTTCAGCATTTTCTCTACTTGTCTTTTATTCGTTTGATCAATACGTCTGCCCCCGGTACACTATCTGCTCTTTTCAGATGATGCCAAGGAAAGTACAGGCTTTTCTATCAAGGAAATTTTAGAGAGCATAAAACGGACTGCTAGGATTTGGAAGCAAAGTTACAAGAAATAGCTCTTATTTATAGAAAACGAAGTCGCTCAAGCGCAGAGGTACGTAGGTGAATATAAATTCCCATTTCTAAATTTCTTTGACATGCGCGTACTGTAATTTTAGAACGCTTAAATAAGTGTTCATT
>NC_051409.1:386529-386703 GCF_015228065.2 Penaeus monodon | reverse complement strand
GGCAGTAGGTATTAGGAATTGCATTAAAAAAAAAAATACCATTGAAATGGGCCGTTTCTCTATGGCCTATTCTCTGCCATTGGGATGTCATGGTTGTAAAATTGTCATAAGTATCAATTAATAACAACAGGAGGTAAAGGGATTTAGCATATATGTGTTGTTTTTTAGACGTAG
>NC_051409.1:385876-386033 GCF_015228065.2 Penaeus monodon | reverse complement strand
AAAAGCAGATATAAACTGACAGTGTGGTTACAGAAGGAACTGTAGGCCGATGTAGCATAATAATAATATGCTAATTAGATGAAATGATGTAACAAGATACTAACTTCTTACAAGATAACGTAACTGTATGAAAATATGTCAGCGTGGCCGCCACAAC
>NC_051409.1:385583-385719 GCF_015228065.2 Penaeus monodon | reverse complement strand
ATGAGGGGAGGAAGGCGAGACAAGGAGTGCAACTATTTAATTCCGCCAGAAGTTTTTGATGAGGATCGCAATTTTGATTTCAAGTCTAAAGGCGTCAGAATTGCCGACAGCTGAGAAAGGAAGGCAAGAGTCAGTG
>NC_051409.1:385468-385563 GCF_015228065.2 Penaeus monodon | reverse complement strand
CCATGTACGACACAAGCAAGTCAATACAAGATATAGAATGCAAAACCAGAGAGGCATTTGAAGAAAAATACAGAATTTTGTACATACGTACGTAG
>NC_051409.1:383775-384482 GCF_015228065.2 Penaeus monodon | reverse complement strand
TCATGTTCATTTTGAGCCATTTGATATTACGTAAATTTGAAGCTTTAGAATGTTTTTCTATTGTGTCAGCATGTTTTACATATTACTCTGCTGGGACATGTAATTTTATAGACGCTGTTCTGTTGTTATTGTAATTTATGGTATCTCGTGCATATTTTATGGTCACTTATTAATTATTTAGTTCGTGGTAACAGCTCCATTGGATCTAAGCAATGATGGGCGCAAAGTTGATCATATGTATTACGGGTCCCTAAAAGTTCCTATGGAAAAATCTTGGCATTTACATTTCTGGTCCTTTCCGAACTCGCAAATAGCATTTTGCGTGTGGATGGGCGAGCTTACAACAGAAATTTTTGTTCGACGGTCGTTTCAAGGGCCACAGCGTCACTTTGTCTTTAACTGTCTCTAACATAAAATCTGAAGAGGACCACTCAGCGGCCCTCAGCGACGAGGAGGAGCAATAAAAACACCATCACAAAGGCTACAGCGCTCAAATAACATGGGGTTACAAAATTGAAGTCATATGTGGGTTATACGAGTTAACATCAATAGCCCCCATCTATGGTATCATTAAGGAAATATTAACGGCGTCTTCATTCAGAATGTTGGAACCATATTAGAAGTTCTGGAGGTAACCATTTGTAGAGCATAATTATATATTTTTGCATTAATTCTATGATTCTGGGTTCGCGAACGGTCGCCCCTCT
>NC_051409.1:383616-383698 GCF_015228065.2 Penaeus monodon | reverse complement strand
CGCTATCCTACGAACGTGTCCCCTTCGTCCACTTGGATAAGGGACCAACTCTGACAATCCTCAAAATATTATAGTAGATGTT
>NC_051409.1:376077-376166 GCF_015228065.2 Penaeus monodon | reverse complement strand
TGATGCCAAACATTACTATATATTTTGAGGATTTGTCAGAGTTGGTCCCTTATCCAAGTGGACGAAGGGGACACGTTCGTAGGATAGCG
>NC_051409.1:375301-376000 GCF_015228065.2 Penaeus monodon | reverse complement strand
AAGGGGCGACCGTTCGCGAAACCCCGAATCATAGAATTAATGCAAAAATATATAATTTTGCTCTACAAATGGTTACCTCCAGAACTTCTAATATGGTTCCAACATTCTGAATGAAGACGCCGTTAAAATTTCCTTTTAAAGATACCATAGATGGGGCTATTGATGTTAACTCTATAACCCACATATGATTCAATTTTGTAACCCCATGTTATTTGAGCGCTGTAGCCTTTTTGATGGTGTTTTTTATTGCTCCCCTCGTCGCGGGGGGCCGCTGAGTGGTCCTCTTCAGATTTTATGTTAGAGACAGTTAAAGACAAGTGACGCTGTGGCCCTTGAAACGACCGTCGAACAAAATTTCTGTTGTAAGCTCGCCCCTCCACACGCAAAAGCTATTTGCGAGTTCGGAAAGGACCGAAATGTAAATGCCAAAGATTTTTCCATAGGAATTTTTAGGGACCCGTAATACATATGATCAACTTTGGGCGCCCATCATTGCTTAGATCCAATGGAGCTGTTACCACGAACTAAATAATTAATAAGTGACCAAAAAAATATGCACGGATCCATAAATTACAATAACAACAGAACAGCGTCTATAAAATTACTTTGTCCAGCAGAGTAATATGTAAAACAGTGACACAATAGAAAACATTCTAAAGCTTCAAATTTACGTAATATCAATGGCTAAAAATGACATGA
>NC_051409.1:374220-374315 GCF_015228065.2 Penaeus monodon | reverse complement strand
CTACGTACGTATGTAAAAAATTTCTGTATTTTCTTCAAATGCCTCTCTGGTTTTGCATTCTATATACTTGTATTGATTGCTTGTGTCGTACATGG
>NC_051409.1:374088-374198 GCF_015228065.2 Penaeus monodon | reverse complement strand
CACTGACTCTTGCCTTCCTTCTCAGCTGTCGGCAATTCTGACGCCTTTAGACTTGAAATCAATATTGCGATCCTCATCAAGAACATTCTGCGGAATTAAATAGTTTGCAA
>NC_051409.1:373749-373883 GCF_015228065.2 Penaeus monodon | reverse complement strand
TTCATACAGTTACGTTATCTTGTAAGAAGTTAGTATCTTTTACATCATTTCATCTAAATTTGCATATTATTTATATGCTACTCGGCCCCACAGTTCTTCTGTAACCACACTGTCAGTTTATATCTGCTTTTTAC
>NC_051409.1:373081-373257 GCF_015228065.2 Penaeus monodon | reverse complement strand
CTACGTCTAAGAAAACAACATATATGCTAAATCCCTTTACCTGCCTGTTGTTATTAATTGATACTTATAGACAATATACAACCATGAGCATACCAATGGCAGAGAATGAGGCCATAGAGAACGTGCCCATTTCAATGGTATTTTTTTTTTTATCGCAATTCCTAATACCTACTGCC
>NC_051409.1:367171-367918 GCF_015228065.2 Penaeus monodon | reverse complement strand
AAGTGAAATTATTCAAGCGTTTCAAAAATTACGTACGGCGACGGAAAAGAAAATTTAGAATTTGTAATTTTATTTTCCCTACGTTCCCTGCTGCGTTTTAGCATTTTCTGTTTCTACAAAATAGAGCTATTTCTTGAAAATTTTTGGTTCCAAAATCCAGCAGGCCCCTTTTCATGCACCCTCAAAAAAATTTCCCTTGATAGAAAAGCCGAGATTTTCCCTTTGGCATCATCTAAAAAGAGAGATAGGTCCCGGGGCAGACGTATTGATAAAACGAAAAAAGAAAGTAAGAAAAAGCTGAAAATCATACGGCTTTACGGGGGCCAAAAGACTTTACATCTGAATTTTTACTGTCAAAAATTTTTCCCTTCTCTCTCTTATTTGGACTCAACAACGGAAAAACTTTACTGTAAAAATTTTCCAATAGCTCACGGGTTTCCCCCTAGGGTACATAGATTCTCTATATTTTTTGTTTTTCTGGGGAAATTCCCTCGGGACTGCCACCGCCTCTTAAAGTCACATAATTTTAAAGAGGAGAGAAGGGGGGGACGTATCATACATGTGTTTTTTCTCGTTTTATGTTTTTTTGGTGCAATAGTTGTTTTAGTTTTCTAATCATTGTGCAACGTTTTTTGCTCAAAAAACAAGTAATTTGCAACATGTAGTAAATAACAGGGTTAAACATATGATCCAAGATATATAAGTTAAGTAGAGTCCGTATATATTAAAAACCCTGCGTGCGTGTGT
>NC_051409.1:365689-366779 GCF_015228065.2 Penaeus monodon | reverse complement strand
GGTTTTGATGATTTTTGTATATAACATAAAGATCTATTATCATTATTTTTCATCGATTATCCCACTATCATTAAATAATAAATAAATATAATATAATAAAGAAATTTTAATTAAATATGCATGTAAGTAACATTTTTAATACATAATAACATACATATACGGTATAAGTTATAATATTAATAAATAAAAATAAAAAAAAAAAATATTGGGAGAAAAATTTTTTAACAAAATAAATATAAAGATATATAAAAAAATATATAAAAAATAATAAAATACACAGACACACACACACACACACCCCAAAAAAAGGAAAATAATAATATAAAAAAAAATTTTAAATTTAAAAAATAAATAATATAATATATAAATAAAATATAAAATAAAATAAATAAAAAAAAAAATAAGAAAACCAAATAAAAAAAAATAATAAAATAAAATAATATAATTAAAAAAAAAAAAAAAACCCCACACCACCCACCCAAAACACACAACACAAATTAATAAATAAAAAAAAATTAAAATTATTATAATAAATTATAAATAAGAAAAAAAATTTTCAATACGCAATTAAAAAAATATTTTAAAAAATAAAATATATATATATAATAAAGAATATATAATATATATATATAAAATATAAATTTAATATTATATATATATATTATATAAAATATTTAAAAATATTTATAATTTTTTATTATATATAAAATATTATATATATATATATTTTTTATGGGTGTATTGTAAATATTTTAATTAAATTAATAAAAAAGTGTAATGTATATAAATATATAATTTATATAAAATATAATATAATATAAAATATATATATAAAGTAATTTAAAAGAAAGAGTAAAAAATATAAATAAAAAATTTTAAAATATATATTTAAAAAAAAAAAATAAAATAAAAACAAATAAATATTAATATAGATAATAATATATATTAAAAAAATTAAAAAAAAAATAATAGATAAATTATATAAAAAATATAAAATTTTTTAAAAAAATAAATAAAAAAAAATTTTTAAAAAAATAAAAAAAAAAAAAAAAATTTAAATAAAATATATTAAATAAATAATAAGTTGGGG
>NC_051409.1:364672-364752 GCF_015228065.2 Penaeus monodon | reverse complement strand
CGTTGTGTATGAACACAAATACAGTAACGTTGGGACATAAATGTGAATAGGAAACAGACATGCTACATTTCTGAATGTTT
>NC_051409.1:362296-362966 GCF_015228065.2 Penaeus monodon | reverse complement strand
TAACATTTTGTAGATCTTTCTGCCAAAACTAATAGGACTAAAATAAATTTTATTCTAGATACAGGAAGTTTCCGGTCAGTTACTTCGAAACACTTCTTATAAGGACCGTATAAGTCCTTTTAAAAAAAAGGTCATACATTACTTAAAAATCGTCGCTGGAGATTGTTTAACATATGTATGTTATCAATGAACGACATGTCAGTCTCCTTGCCACGTTTCCAGTGCGTGATCGAATTGGGCTCATAAGAGAAGATCACGCTCAACAGACAACCTTGTAAGGTACAAGGATTACCGTAACTCTACCTGCATTTGTGGGCAAATGCTGGAAACCGCAAATCATTCTGCTTGTCTAGTTTAGTAGACACTGGGAGCACGTCCCTTATTGACTTCAAATTAGCTTAAAAGCTTTAAAAAATTCGGGTCGGGAGACCGATCTCTGATGGTGGAATAAACATCCACAAAGTTAAAGACAAAATAAAATTATTCCTTGACAACTCTTACCGGATATTGAGGGAATTGGAAGCTTGTGGTGACTTAGAATGCGACATGATTCTGGGCGGGAAGAATCTAAAGCATACCATACGATCATCAACAACAAAGACTGGGCGATAACCTTTAACAACTCACAAGGCGACATCACGCTCCCTTTTCATAAAGTTGTGATGACCAA
>NC_051409.1:359711-360068 GCF_015228065.2 Penaeus monodon | reverse complement strand
TGCTGGAAACCGCAAATCCATTCTGCTGTCTTCGTTTAGTAGACACGGGAGCACGTCCCTTATGACTCAAATTAGCTTAAAGCTTTAAAAAAATTAGGGTCGGGAGACCGATCTATGATGTGGAATAAACATACCACAAGTTAAAGACAAAATAAAATTATTCATTGACAAAAACTCGTACCGGAATTGTCTTTTTTCAGGAATTGGAAGCGTGTGGGACTTAGAATGCGACATGATTCTGGGCGGGAAGAATCTAAAAGGATACCATACGATCATCACAAACAAAGACTGGGGCGATAACCTTTTAAAAACTCACAAGGGCGACATCACGCTGCTTTCATAAAGTGTGATGACCAA
>NC_051409.1:355256-355804 GCF_015228065.2 Penaeus monodon | reverse complement strand
GGGACTCGTTAGTTAACACTAGCAATTTTCTCAAACTATCTGTTTGCCAGATCAGGAATTGTCACGATGCTAGTTTAGCTACGATCCTTTTTTCGACTTCAAAAAGACAAGACATTGGTTACAATTACAGAGCTTGAAATCTTTAAAGAATGACCCAACATCTTTATAATTAAACCTGATCAAGGAAAAGGCCGTTGTGATGCCTAGGAAAATGTTATGTCAATAAGGTATGTTACTATCGGATCACACGAAATTTAGCGCCATTTTCTAAGATTATTCAATTAGAGGATAAACTGAATAGATGTAAAACATTTGAAAGACAATGACTTCATTTCCTTGGATACATGCACATCAACTAGAGCAGCTGGCTCCTTGCCCGGGAATATTATATGGACTACCAAAAGTCATAAACTGATTGTTAAAACATTATACTACAACCTAGAAAATTCTTAGTGCCATCCTCAAACCAAGTACACTACAATGAATAACACGTCCAAAACTCTTTTGACTGTGCTAAACAATATGTCTACAAGTAGCTTTGAAAAAAA
>NC_051409.1:354954-355180 GCF_015228065.2 Penaeus monodon | reverse complement strand
TAAAACAGTTATTTAAGAATACGAAAATGTGATAATCTCAAAAAGACCAACTTTCGAAACTGTTAAAAATTATCGGTGGAAGATCAGTGTATGTTAACAACCCATTATACTCTTCAAACTGTGATGTAGCAATGGGAAGCCGCTAGGCCCAACCTCGCCAAAATGCTTGTTTATGTCATCACGAGAGTAAATGGATAGCGGACTGCCCATCTCATTTTAACTCATG
>NC_051409.1:348651-349193 GCF_015228065.2 Penaeus monodon | reverse complement strand
ACGCGTGCATAAGCAAATAGTTTACATATGGTGCGTGTAGCCGTGAAGGAGATATTTCCTTTTACCTTAAAAACTACTCGAAGTTATTAAATGAGAAGGATGAACTTCTCGACGGAATTAGATTTACCAATAATCGATAATCATCCGGGATAATCCTTTGGCGGGAATCTTAGTCTATTGATTATTTCAAGAAAACAACCTTGCGGAATGTCGATGTAGAAAAGTTTTATCCAAGTTCTTGCGAGTCGGAGACTATCTTCCCGAGCGGACTTTGTTTATGTGATGAAAGACAAACTGGCTCTAAATTAGTGTAAATCGCAAATATGAATGAGGCGCAGACCAATGATTGTTGCATATGTATTAGTGAATCGTTATTGTGAGTCCCATCATTTACATAATCATCACAGAGAAAAATTTAACGGGATAAAAATGAGAAGGTAAAAGTAGATGAATACGTTAAGGGACAGTATAGTGTGCACAAAAGATAAAAGCAGACAAACCACATTCGAAATTAGATTTAATTCGTCTGTTCCCGGTTTACA
>NC_051409.1:348050-348476 GCF_015228065.2 Penaeus monodon | reverse complement strand
CAACATGAACAATCGAAATTTGTTCATTCTTCTGTGACCTAATTTTGGTCTTAGTGTCTCAACCATACCACGTAATCTTGCCCAGATTCTGCACGCATCTTATTTAGTTACTTGTTCGTACTAATCACTCTTTACTCAAAAGGTGTACGATTCATTTCATTTCTACTGTGGTTTTTACTGTCCTCTTTAGATTCGATTCTGTTTATGAATGGCATATGTGCCGCTCATTTACTTAAAAAATAAACATTCCGCTGACTGCTTCAGCCTCCGGGATTCCCACTAGGACTCTTCTGATTTACAAGTGTCTTTTTGCATTCGAAAGTGGAGCCGATTTTTGGTTCAAGATGACCAGTACTTCATTCCACATTAACGAGATGACAAATGAACTTAAGCCAACTAATTCTTAGCTGTGAAGGCAAAGACCAT
>NC_051409.1:340247-340558 GCF_015228065.2 Penaeus monodon | reverse complement strand
GAGGGGGGATAATGTTCAGATGAAAATTGTATTCATTATTCTTACTGATTTTCCAGATTTTATTATGAACGATTACACCCGTTGAATCTTTCTGTTCTCTGTTCGGCTGATTGTCATAAGTAGGGTTCAGGAAACGAATTCTACGATTTATATTTATTTCGAATATAGCATCTACGCACGTGATGTGCGGACTCCAAAATCAGTCACGAGGCATTGAACACAAAAACACACTACTGTCACGAGGCAGTGAACACAAAAACACACACTACTGTCACGAGGCAGTGAACACAAAAACACACACTACTGCGTCC
>NC_051409.1:333462-340143 GCF_015228065.2 Penaeus monodon | reverse complement strand
TCTCCCCACAATTCTCCCATCTAGATTACAGATCAGCTCCAATCTGAGCTCTCTACCCATTTCCCATCGGAAACACATTTTCTGCCACTAATGAAGAAATCACGTTAACGTCGCGTTCAATGATTGGAAACATCAAGAGCCTACCACTTTCCGTATAACCCGCACCGAGGCAGCTATCCAGCCTACCACTTCCGATTGAACTAACAGGCCGCAAACTCTATGTTCCCTATCTGAAAGTGCTTTTACTCTTACATATCGATTCGATCAGAAGTATCACTTATCTCGCCGATCTTATCGTGGTATTATTCAGTTTACTTAAAAAGATGGGACCGAGTACATACAAAATTTCCAAACTTATTTAAACGTGGGGATTGTTTATGTCTCGCTCATCTACAGAAATAACAATATCATCACCTTCTAATCATACTCAGGGATACGTCACATCTTCGCCCGCATGTCACGCCATAAATATTTTGTTAATGTCTACTTGCACATGACGGTCTACGTAATTTCTCACAGATACCATCACATTCAGTCTTCTTCTTTGGATTTCTAAAGATTTCCCACACGATCACAACATTTGCTCTTGATTTCTTGTATCTACAGTTCGCTTTGAACTTATTTTGTTATATACTAACAGCTGCGAAAAGTAATTCGTAGAAAAAATGTTAATTCCCATTTATATAACGCCACCTACATAAGCTATAAAACCTTTCGATCCTTTTTTCACCTATGTCTTAAATACTAAAAACGACGGAAAGGGTTGATACAGTAGGAGGGAAAATGAAGAGAAATAGCTCAAGTCAGGTAGAGGTCACCAGCCCTCGTTAAGGATAGATCCTGCTTTCACCTAACACTCGTTCAATGCGATGTCAAAATAATTCATTCAGTTATCTCCTTTAGTTTAAAAATGGTCCTATTCTTTAACTTTCTCGGGAAGTGCACGGTGTTAGTGTCGTGTCTACTTTTCGTTTCATTCGAGAGGTTCTTAAATCTGGGGGCGCTCTCGGGTTCAGCCGTTTTCAACCCTTCGAATTACCGCCCACCCATCACTTGCCTAATCTTATATATTCCCTACTTTGTCGTCCAGTATTTTCTACTATCTCCCATCGTCATCGTACCACTGATTTTGCATTTTTAACACCGTCCTGCTTATATTGTTTCGCAGAAGAACCTCTTGCCCAACGTACCACTGATTTTTCTTCGCTCGTTCGTCGCGACTCTTCGAGTTTGTACCTTCCTGTTCTTTTCTACCTATTTTTTGCTATATCCCACAAAAGTTTTGTTGCCCTTAAGTTCACATAACCACTCATCCGGCGTGTTTTCTGTGTCACTAAATACTTCCGTCTCCGGAATTCCGGTTCTCTACCAAATAGTAGCTGAAATGGGGAATACCCTTGTCGTTGCGTTGTGGGGTACGTTGTACATGGCTACGAGGCCAAGCTATATAGCGGGCATCTCCTTTTTGCCGTCATCGAGTGTGGACTAATAGATCGTGTAGAGTTCGGTTAATCGTTCGCATGCACGTTTACCTGAGGGTGGTAGGCATCGTCGTACTTTTTTATCTCGTACCAAATGAGCAAGATTATGAATATACAGAGCTGGTAAAATTCCTCCTTGGTCAGATAGTAATTTATCGGGAGGTCCGAATTATCAAAGATCTGTTTTTTTGTTATTTTTGCAACTGTAGTGGCCTTCGATCGCGAGTCGGGAATGCAAACTATAAAGCGTGAATATATCCGTTAACACTAGTACGTTTTCGATGCCCATCTTTCTCTAGGAGAGCGAAATTCTATCGCTAATGAGTTCCCACGGTCTATTATAGATCTTACCCATACAGGGGTTGCGGTGTTTTCGGGGATTCTTCTTTCATAGAGACGCATTTACTGCAGTTCGCTACATACTCCGCGACCGACGCGCCCATACCTGGCCAAAAAACCCCCTTTTCTTCACCCCCCCCCGAGGTCCAGGGTACGATTTCGTCCTTGATGCCCCGAACCATCATGGCAAGCATTGATGACAGTTAATTGTAATTTGGTGTCAATAAGGTCTAATTAAAATGATTAATGCCTATAGTAAGCTTGTGGATACTATACCCTTTTCATTCACTAGATTGTTTTTTGGCCGATTTAGTTCCGGAATCTTTGTCTTCAAACTGTCTTAATTTTCGTCTCGCGTCATTTCCCCATTAAGTATTTAATAATAGCGGGGAAAACAGGGCCTCTTATTTTGTTCATCTTTAATCCTCCTTCGGGACCAAATCCTTTGCGTCTTCATTTTTATTAAGTGCCATCACACAATACTCGTCATCAATGTGTCGCTAATGTCCTTACATCTCGAGGCAATCTGGACAGTTTCATCTGCCACTGTAGTGTCTTTTACCGGCTTTATATTTAATCGTGAAACTGAATTGCTGTAAGTCACTACACCAATCTGCTCTCTACCACTCCCAACCTCGCTGTTTCTAAATGACTCAAAGGCGAATTATCCGATAGACGGTGAAATGTTACCTGCTAAGATTACTGGTAGAATTATCTACGACGCCCATTTCAGTGCCATAGTAGTTCGAGTTTACGCGAACTATATTAGCAGTTTCTTTTCTGAGCAGATGTAACCTCTGCTCGCATAACATACCGGAATGTAACTTCCATCCATATCCCTTTGTGACAAAACGGTTCTCATAACCCCTGAAAGTGGCGCAGTTCTAATATGAACTTCTGATCAAAGTCTTGGGCAGTTAAGGAGGTGAACTCTGTGAGGAGCGATTTGATGTAGAACGCTCTTTCACATTCAGCCGACATTCATTTCGATATCATTCGGCGTGAATCGGCCCCCAACATTACTGGTGTAAAGGGTGCGGGCTGTTTGCGGAAACTAGTGTTTTACAGAATCTCGGATAGAAGGAAACAGAATGCAATGAATGCACGTACGTCTTTTACTGTTGTGGGCGTAGGACAGTCAATTACCGCTTTTAATTTTGTCTGGTCTGGGTCAGTACTGATCCCTCCTTCTGACACCTGGAAACTAAGTATTTCACTGATGTGCCCAAATGCTGCATTTTTTACCTTTGAATTTAGGCCATACTTCTCTTCAGGCGGTTAATACATCTCGGAGCCTTTCGATATGTTCTTCGATGTACGACTGAAAAACTAACACGTATCTAGGTATACTAATTAATGTAGGAATATCTGTGGCCTAAGATTCGTTCCATGTATCTTTGAAACGTGCCTTGACTATTTGAAAGACCCATAGGCATCGGGTGAATCGAAGTGTTCCGAACGGTCATTGTGCTGAGGGCCGGTTTTAGTCGGTCGCCCGCGGGTGTACTTCGATCTGTGATAGGCCGCGGCGAGATCCCAAAGTCGAGAAGTATTTGGCTTCCAGACAGAGGCTTCAACGGACTCATCTAGACGAGGGATCGGGAAGGCATCCGCGGACGGTGACCTTGTTTAGGGCGGTAGTCGATGCATAGTCTGTAAACTAGTGTCTTTCTTCCGCACTATTACGATCGCCGCGGAGTATGAACTTGGAGCTGGGGGAGACGATCCCCTGTTGTACTAATTCTGCTATGTGATTCTTTACTTCTTTCACGTTATCTGGTGGGATACGTCTGTACGGCAATTTTATCGGTACGTCTGTGGTCAGCGGTATAACGTGTTGTCACCGTGGCTTTCCCGATCAGTGCTTGTTCGATTGCAAAATATGTCCCCATACTCTTCTAATAGTCTTCAGACTCGTACATTCTGTGACTCGTTTTTAGTTCTCTTTGTACACTTTTACCCGTTCAGAACCTTCTTTCTCAATAACTCTAAGTATTTTTCCTAAGCTAGTTTTGATTTCCTTCCTTCCGAGACTTTGCGATTTTCCATGCGACGTAATTTACATGCTTTATCAAGGAAAATTTACCCACCATAAGCATATCCATTCCCGTTGTTTAACCGATATGACTGTAGGAGTATGGACCACGCTTCTGGAACCCATCCTTCATCAAGAACTGTGAGAGGTTCGATTACAACCTCACGAACCTTCATCTGTCGGATCGATGACGGCACCAGACTGGTATTTATCTCGTGCTATGAGGAGGGATAATCGGTACTTGGGATTGCTTGGTGAAACGCGAATCCCCAGTCGTCTTGATCTTTTAATTGTGAATATTTTTACTGTTACCAAAGGTGCATTAGGAGTGGTGACTCCTCCTTCCCAAATTACTTGTCGAACATTTCTACCCATACTTCTGCTAATTCCTTGATAATATATTCATCCCTAGAGACAGTCTATGGCGCTGATTCGTCGCACACTAGTAGTCCCAAGTTAGAACTGTAACCTTAGCAATTTCTAGTCAGACTGAAATATATCCCCTACTGCCTGTCAGCTGTCCCCGAATGATCTCGCTAGCTGCATTGTCGTCGGACTCAACTCGATACCCTGTGTCTTAAGCAAGTCGTATGAGTTTAGGCTTATTAGTGGGAAACTTCTGACCCTGTATCACATAGCCCAACAAGTTTAACGCCTCTTACTTTAAACTGTTAATTCGACAATTCAGAATGTAACTTTGTATCTTCTTTACTTACATGGAAGACGTCCGCTCTCACCTCCGCCAAAATCTAATTTTACCAATTTGTAGAGGCTCCTGCAGAGTGGCGGACGCTGTCCACAGGGCCCCCCAGTTTCCCGTAATTCTGACTCATCACATCTTCTATTACGGTCATCCTCATGCCTTCAGGAAGTCTTGTCTTTTGAGCACCACCGGGAGATGTGCCCGGTCTCTTCCACAACTGAAAAAATAATGTTATGTCTCTTTTTCTCACGATCTCTCTATGTTGTCCTCCCTTCTGCACTATTACTTATCGAAATAGTTCGCATCTCGTCGAGTGAAGCACTTCCATTCTCTCTCGCTTTTCATGGCCACCCATTACCATGTTCTAAAGATCAACGGACCTTTCTTCATTATTCTGTCATTTCACTCCTAAGGAGGTTCACTCAGTTTTCTGGCCATGCATTCCCCTATCAACTTCTTATCAACACCTCTCTTGGTTTTGGAATCATCACTAATCTCTAGTAATGTGTTCCAGAAAACCCCCATACGTTTCTTCCACTCTGCTGTTTCCTGGCAGCCAGACGTTCAGACAATTCCATACTGAGACACTTTGACCATACACTTCATCAATTCATCATACACATCATTTACATTGTCCATTCGCGGCACATTGAACACAATCTTTCAGCCGCGGACGCCCTCTATTATGATTTACACGAATCTCACTTTGTCGTCCTCATCTTCGGCCATTCTGCGCAAGCACACGTTCTACCTTCCTGATCAATTTTCACCATCCTTTCCCATTTGCAAGATATCTAGCTTAGGGATCATACGAATACTAGCGGTTTCTTAGTTGACGATACTGGTGTGAAACTAGGTCTTCGATTACGCTTGTGTCCTATCCCACGGGTTACGCTCTTCGTTTCTAGTTTCCAATCCACTGAACCATCCGTTGGCGCCCCTCCCATGAACGCGGACGTTCCTCACGATTGGGCTGACACACCTCCCATTAGTGTGCCCCCCTTTATCTCTTTTGTATATGAAATAAAGGAGTAACGCCGCTAATAAAAAATGATTAGCCTAGCAACGGAAAGATTGTTCCTCGGATTCATGTTCATTTCCTTATCCCACTTATGAAAATCAGCATGAAGAGAACTACGCTCTGCCTACCATTGAGGGGGGATAATGTTCATAGGAAAATTGTATTCAGATTCCTTACTGATTTTCAAATTTATATGAACGATTACCACCTGTGCTCTTTTGTTCTCTGTTCGGCTGATTGTCATAAGTAGGGTTTCAGGAAACGGAATTCTACGGTTATATTTATTTCGAATATTACATCTCGCACGTGATGGGCGGACTCCAAATCTGTCACGAGGCAGTGAACACAAACACCCCACTACTGTCACGAGGCCAAAGTGACACAAAATACACACTACTGTCAGAGTCAGTGAACACAAAAAACACACACTACTGTCACGGAGGCATGAACACAAAAACCCACACTACTGTCACGAGGCAGTGAAACACAAAACCACACACTACTGTCCACAGAGGCAGTGAACACGAAAACACACACTACTGAGTCCGGCAATCACTACGCGAACGATGCGCATTTTCGGCAAATAGTCGTCGCTCGTAGTTGTCCGGCGTTCTTTTTTCTTTCCGTGTCGAGGAGGAAGACTGAGGATTGTTGACGTCGTACGACTTTCCCGTGCTTCCGACAACCTTGTACGTATCACACTCCCTACGCCTGTGTTCTGTGCCAGTCCACACACCCCGGGCCTCTCTGCCGGGTTCTGTGATGAATATGGTCCCGAGGGTTTGTGGGAGAAGGGATATGTAGCCAATAATTCGTTATTTTCCAGTAAAGCACGAGGGCAGACAGACTCATAGTCCTCTGGTCTGTTTGGTGTCAGAGTAGCAAGACATTTTCCTTGTATTGCTTCCTCGTAAGACGGCGTGCCCGCCGCCTTTCTAGAGTACCACTCTCCCATTCATTATGTTTGTTCCTCGGTAAAGCGACATGTATACGCGCACAGTCTTTCACAGGTTATTCCTTCATGTATTCGTTACGGTGTGTCCTCACCACTGAATTACTTTACAAAATGTAGTAACTAATATTAAATAAAAATTCAGTCCAC
>NC_051409.1:332625-332700 GCF_015228065.2 Penaeus monodon | reverse complement strand
ATAAAATACCCCCCAAAATTAATATAACATATATTGCGAGTAGAACAACTAAGGAAGTACAAGAAACACAAGAAA
>NC_051409.1:329627-330266 GCF_015228065.2 Penaeus monodon | reverse complement strand
TGGAACTTACCTTGTGGTTAGGGCAAGAGGCTGACTAACTTCCTGTGTGTTGTTTCCTGTTTGTGAGGGAGTAACTCGTTACCTAAACGCGCGTGCGTAACTTCCCTTACCTTCCCCTTGTCTCTTTCCTCTTCGTTGATTCCCTCCCTCTCTCTCTCTCTCTTTTCTCTCTCTTCTTTTCTTCCTTCTTCCTCTTTCGCTTTCTCCTCTTTTCTTCCTCTTCGTTTTGTTTTCCTTCTCTTTCTTCCTCTTCGTTTCCCTTCCTTTTTCCTCTCAATCCTACCTCCTCTTCTCCTTTTTTATTTCGCCGTTTTCATACCCTAATTCCCTCTTCCTCTCCCCCTCTTCCTTCTTTCGCAATTTCACCCTATTTCGGCTTCTCCCTCCTATCCCTCTTCCCTCTTTCGCTCCCCTCACCTCATTCCCTCTTCCCACATTTCGCTCTCTTCACCCTCTTTCCCTCCTCCTCCTCTTCCCTCTTTCGCCGTCGCCAATATAAAAGCAAATTGTCTTTCCTGCCCCCCCCCTCCTCTTCCTTGTCCTCACTCCCCCTACCCCCCCTGTCAATAGGGTACATCTGCTTTCTCTTTGCTTGACTGAACTTGCGTCCGCTCCTGTCAAGTCAAGGGACAACTGTCA
>NC_051409.1:328423-328496 GCF_015228065.2 Penaeus monodon | reverse complement strand
CCACCCAAAACCCACAATCTTGGCCCCGATGGATCATCTCAGGGATATTATGAGGTAAAATATGAACAGCATA
>NC_051409.1:327770-328220 GCF_015228065.2 Penaeus monodon | reverse complement strand
AACCCCCACCCAGGTAAACCAAGCCTCCTTCACGTATTCGATGCAAGTTGCAGGGGTTGCTTAGACTGTATAGTGACTGATTCTCTGTAGATAATGCATATTTTACATCATAGTATACATACACACTTTACGACAAGGCCGGTGCCAGTGCCCCTGAACTTGATCGATCTCTCTGCAACAAGGCAATCCCGAATTTCCCACTCCTTGCATGATCAATTGCCAGCTGATCCTCGTGAACGAACGACGCTTTGATTTTTTTTCGAATTTACTTTGAAAAAAAAAGGAAAAAAAAATCCCAGGCGGTCGACCGTGTAGGAAGGTTTCACGGTTTCACTCCTGTGTATCTTGGGGGTTTCTTTGTGTGTCTCACGGGGTTTCATTCTGTGTACCTTAGGGGGGGGAGGGGGGGGGTGTTCTTTGTCGTTGTTTGTAGATTTAATTAGATTTTGC
>NC_051409.1:327432-327548 GCF_015228065.2 Penaeus monodon | reverse complement strand
CACCCTTGCAAACCCGAGTATTCACGCGATTGTAAAATATGTTAATCTTTCAGTAATTTTCCATTACTTATTCACACTCTTGGCGGATCTAAGTGGGTGTGCGCTTTTGGAAGAAT
>NC_051409.1:326810-326900 GCF_015228065.2 Penaeus monodon | reverse complement strand
TCTCCTTTCCCACGACCTATAAGGGTGCTCAGGCATGAGAGTGTGAATATCTGAGTGCGTTTATTTAGGTGTTATGGGCACGCGTGTGAG
>NC_051409.1:325916-326166 GCF_015228065.2 Penaeus monodon | reverse complement strand
ATCAGTCAGTCAGTCAGTGCATTTTCATAGCAATAAATACTTATACCAAACAAATTTCGTAGAAAAAAAAACATAAAAAAACATTAATAACAATATCCCAACACCATAATCAAATAACAAAAAAAAACAGTTTTGTCATTATCTCTAAAAACAAAATTAAATCTCTAAAAATAATTTTCTTGGAAAAAAACGCGGGAAACAAAAGATTTTTTTTTCTTTTAAGTGATAAATCTCTCGTATATTTGGCTCG
>NC_051409.1:325779-325886 GCF_015228065.2 Penaeus monodon | reverse complement strand
ATTCTTTTCTTCGGATTTTACTCACGCTTCCGGACAGGTGAGCGGATGTCGATATTTAAGAGAGAACAAAGACCAAATTAAAAGATGTGACCAAGCGATGGCAAGTT
>NC_051409.1:325671-325758 GCF_015228065.2 Penaeus monodon | reverse complement strand
CGTTGTTGCTATTTTAATTTTTTTTTCTGGAAGGGAGTCAGAACGAGATTTTTTTTTCTTGTTTGTTTGGTTGTGTGGGTGACTTTG
>NC_051409.1:324912-325155 GCF_015228065.2 Penaeus monodon | reverse complement strand
CTACCCCCACTCCCATCCATACCCCTACAAACATCGAGAGCAATACCACTTCCATTACAAAAAACAATAACAAAAAAATAATAACCAAAAATACAAGGGGAACCCCATCCCAACAACAAAAAACAACAAAAAAATAACAATACAAAAATAAACTTCACCCTATAACCGCATCCCAAAATAAATCAAAGGGGAAGCACAAAACCCAGCACCCGGGTGTGTCTCGTGCATTGGGGGGGGGAAGGG
>NC_051409.1:324337-324691 GCF_015228065.2 Penaeus monodon | reverse complement strand
GGGAAAAGGAATTATTTGGGAAAAAAGATAGAAGGAAAATTGAAAGAGGAAAAAAATAAAATAATTTAAAAAGGAAAAAGAAGACAGGGAAAAAAGATGAAAAAGGGGCGGGAAAAAGGAAAAAAAAGAAAAGAACCCGAAAAAAGAAGAAGAACAAATGTTTTTAAAAGATAACCACATGAAACAAATCCCAAAACCCTCATTTCCCCTAAGCTTGATCTCGAATTTGAGAAAATTAAGAAAAAGATTTTAAAAAAAGAGACGAGAAAACAATGAAAGAAAATGTGGATATAATAAAAAGAAAGTGAGAAGAAGATGATTACGAAGAAGAAGAGGAGGAGTAAGAGGAAGGAA
>NC_051409.1:323676-324108 GCF_015228065.2 Penaeus monodon | reverse complement strand
TTCCCTGGGCACAGTTGGGCAGAATTTTTTTCTTCCCCCCGAACCCCACAACGGGATTTTTAAAAAGAGCGAGAAAAAAAACTTTTGGCCATAATTAAAAACAAAATACACCTTTACACAAAACACTTTCACACATACATGGACACAGGGCACGGGACACAATCATGGACGCCGGGCAGTATACACATACATGGACCCCCAGGGCACGTATTTCACATACCTGTACCAAACATAACATACATTTAACCAAAACCCCGTATACACATACATGTCCCCAGAAAAACGTATCACATACATGGGCCGAGGGCACGATACACAACCCTTTCATGGACCGGGAGACACGTATACACAAAAAAATGGACGGGCAAAACACGTTACACATAAAATGTTCCAGACAGTAAAACCCCATACATGTACAAAAGACCGTTTCCC
>NC_051409.1:322660-322761 GCF_015228065.2 Penaeus monodon | reverse complement strand
ATATTCTCTGTTTTTTTCTTTTTTCCCCTCTCTCTCTCTAATTTTATTGTCTATCTATCAAAACTCCCTCCCCTCCCGTTCCCCTTCTTAAAACTAGCAGG
>NC_051409.1:322453-322606 GCF_015228065.2 Penaeus monodon | reverse complement strand
GGGCTATCTCTATTTTCTTCCAAAAACCCCCCCTTTTCCTTTTTTTTCTTCCATTCCAATTTTTTTTCTCTCTCTTTTTTCTTTTCCCCCTTTGTCTTTACCAACAAATAAAAAAACAACTCACCACCATATCTTCCAGATCCTTCTTATTTT
>NC_051409.1:321963-322162 GCF_015228065.2 Penaeus monodon | reverse complement strand
TGCGTTCTTCGTCTGAGGATCCGACGCCTTCTGCTGCCTTCGGCTTCCTTCGCTCGAGTGTGAGGACCTTCGTGTTGTCTGAAACCCCGTGAGGTTTCGCTCGGTAAAACCCCGGGATATTCCCTCTTGCTTGACCCCCTCTACACCCCCCCCCCAACCCTCAAACAAACCCCCCTCCCCCCCTTTTGTCGTTTACTTG
>NC_051409.1:321309-321540 GCF_015228065.2 Penaeus monodon | reverse complement strand
TATATTCACTTTTTATATTATTTCCAGTTTTCTTGACATCTTTACCTGTATTTTGAGTTATTTCTCTTCTTTTAACTTTCCTTTTTTTTTTTTTTTTTTTTTTTTTGCTTTCATTATTGTATTCTCTATCGATTTCTTTATTTCTATTATATTTTATTTACTTATCTTTTCTTTTTATTCTTTTCTTATTTCCTTCCTCTCTTCTACTTTTTGGCTAATTTCCTGCTGATT
>NC_051409.1:320668-321019 GCF_015228065.2 Penaeus monodon | reverse complement strand
CTGACCCCGACCGCCAACACTAGCGATTTTCCGGGGATTCCCCTACAAGTCAACAACCCGCCGATCTTCAAAGTCTAGAAAAAGTTGAAAAAGAAAAAAAAAAGTCGAATGAATAGAGATTAGAGAGGAAGGAAGAATGAATAAAGGGGGGCAGAGAAGAAGAGGAGAAGAAGAGGAGAAGGAAGGAAGTGAAAAGGAAGGAAAGAAGAGAGGAAACAAGTGGAAAAAAGGAAGAGGGGAAAAGAGGGAAGAAAAGCAGTATAAGTGAATGAGTAAAAAATAAAACGAAAGGAAGGAATAGGGAAAAGGGAAGAAGACAAGAAACAAGAAAGAATAAGTAAAGAAAACCGG
>NC_051409.1:319751-319874 GCF_015228065.2 Penaeus monodon | reverse complement strand
CCAACGAATAAAGTGTCCTGGGTGGCGCATGACGAAACGACTATTGTTTTTTTTTCTTCTTCTTCAAATTGTCCAAGTGTTTAACCATTTCCTAACGATAATTTTCCCATTTCAAAGTCACTA
>NC_051409.1:319473-319617 GCF_015228065.2 Penaeus monodon | reverse complement strand
GACGTCATATTATCACTTCCAGAAACATTATAAGGAAAACCTGTTGGTGATATAGGCAAGTTTCCCCCATGTGTAATAAATGCAATAATTGAGGCTCGAGTTAAAGAAATTAACGATATTTAAAAGGAAAATATATATCCCCAA
>NC_051409.1:319209-319333 GCF_015228065.2 Penaeus monodon | reverse complement strand
AGAAGAAGAAAGGGTATAAGAGTATATTAGGATAAAGGAGGAAGGAAGAAAGAAAGGGTATAAGGATAATAACAACATCGATTACATTAATAAAGGTTATTACTACAGATAACTCAGATATAGG
>NC_051409.1:319059-319159 GCF_015228065.2 Penaeus monodon | reverse complement strand
TCCCCCGCTTTCCCATCCTCTCCTCCCCCTCCCATCTCGTGCCCCCCCCCCCTTCTATCCTAAAGCGCACATACTGTTTGTGGATCGCTGATTATGGGTG
>NC_051409.1:317613-317942 GCF_015228065.2 Penaeus monodon | reverse complement strand
GTCCACCCCCACCCCCACGCCCATCTACCCCCCCCTCCACAATCTCCCCCCTCCCACTCTCCCACCCCTTCTTTCCCCCCTCCCCCCCTTCCATCCCCCCACGCCCTTCCACCCCCACGCCCTTCCACCCCCCCCCCCCACGCCCATCTACCCCCCGCCGCCTTCTACGTCCGCCCACCTCCCTCTAATTGCCCTTTCCGGGTAACAAGGTCCTTACCCTTTCTGTCCTGAAGGTCACGTGACCAGCCCCACTTACCTTTTAAGGGGAAAGGAAGAAAATAAAGAAACGCCGCATCTTTTAAAAGAAAAAAAGGGGGTGGGGAGGGTAG
>NC_051409.1:316634-317347 GCF_015228065.2 Penaeus monodon | reverse complement strand
GGCCTATTATAAATTCAAACAAGACACAGACCCTTTTTTTTTATTACACGGCCATAAGGGTCAAAATAGCAGCAACAAGGCACAATAAAGGCACATACTCTACTCGTGTGAAAAGGGTACCTTAAACTGACCTTTGTATTTCACGCTAAAATAGGAAAAATTCAAGGATAAGGAGGACGTTTAAGGTGATAAAGAAAGGGTGTGAGGATAATTAGGATAAAGGAGGGAGGAAGGAAGGAAGGATGAAAGAAAGGAAGGGTGTAAGGATAATTAGAATAAAGGAGAAAGAAAGACGGGGTGTATGGATAATAAGGATAACTGAGGGTGGAAAGGAAGGGTGTGAGGATAATCAGGATAAGGGAGAAGGAACAAAGAAAGAAAGGGTATAAGGATAATTAGGATAAAGGAGAAAGAAAGAAAGAATAGAGAATGAGTAAGATAAAGGAAGGTGGAAGCAATATCTGGGAAGAAAAAGGGTATAGAAACATATGATAAAAGGGGGGAATAATGTTTTGGATAAGAAAAGGAAGAAAAAAAAACATTTGGATAAAAAAAAAAAAACTTTGATAAAAAAAAAAATTTAATGATTTTTTCGGGGGAAGGATATGATTCTTTTTTTTTTTGGGGGGGGGGGGAGAAGGAGGAGGAAGAAAAGAGGAAGAAAAAGAAGAGAGGAAAAAGAAGGAGAGAGGAAGAAAAAAATAAAGAGAAGT
>NC_051409.1:316253-316367 GCF_015228065.2 Penaeus monodon | reverse complement strand
ATGTGTTACGAATTGAAGAAGATAAAGATAGTTGCAGTAAAACAACAGAAAAAAAGAATAGAAAGAGAGGAAGAAACAAAAAAAAGATAAACAGAAAGAAATGAAAAATAAACA
>NC_051409.1:315891-316062 GCF_015228065.2 Penaeus monodon | reverse complement strand
CAATAAAACAACAGAAAAAAAGGAATTAGTAAAATTAAAATTAACTTTCAAAAAAAAAAAAAAATGCAATTACAAAGGGTTAGTGACTAAACCGTCGATGACTTTGAATTTCTTTAAAGGTAAAAATAGACTTGTCCCGCCGATAGATAGTCCAAATAGATAGATAGACAA
>NC_051409.1:315570-315824 GCF_015228065.2 Penaeus monodon | reverse complement strand
ATAAAAGAGGAGAATAAAATAAGGAGATAAGAATAAAATAAGGAGATAAGAATAAAATAAGGAATAGAATAAGAGATGAAAAATAAAAGGGTGAAAGACCGAAAGAAAGAGAGGATATGTATACGAAAGGAAATGCAAAAAAACGAACGTTTGAAAAGAGAGGAAAAAAAAGAGAGAAAAAAAGAGAAAGAGAGGGAAGGAAAATGAAAGAAAATAAATTCGAAAAAAATATTACGTTTTCATTTTACGTTTTA
>NC_051409.1:315259-315334 GCF_015228065.2 Penaeus monodon | reverse complement strand
ATTCGCTGTAGACATTCAAGGACAGGATTTATAATTGGCGCGTGACAGACAAAATTGCGAAATTAATTGGATCGT
>NC_051409.1:314829-314907 GCF_015228065.2 Penaeus monodon | reverse complement strand
AGGGATTGGAGAGCCGTTTAAAACTGGAATTTGCTAGTATTGAATCTCTCATTGTATGCAAATGAGGCAATCCGATAT
>NC_051409.1:314351-314487 GCF_015228065.2 Penaeus monodon | reverse complement strand
AGAAATTGCATGTAAACTCCACCATTAAGGATGTTCAGCTTCGGAAGTTGCCATTAAGGTCTAAACCGCCTAGTCATTACCACGTGAAAATCGACCCAATGAAACTGAACGAAAATCGTCAAAGTCAGGGTCACGT
>NC_051409.1:313529-313649 GCF_015228065.2 Penaeus monodon | reverse complement strand
ATATCACGTTAAATGAAAACGATATTAATCTGAAGGATTTATGAAATTGCGAGTCCGTGTGGTCGTGGTCGTCGTGGGGGGGGGGGGGTTGCATCACCTCCGCATCCTGGTGAGGCAACC
>NC_051409.1:312686-313275 GCF_015228065.2 Penaeus monodon | reverse complement strand
GGTGTTACTAAAACTTACCCTCACAATGACCTATTCTTGCAAGCTGGCTACAAGGTCAAAGCTCAGCCCGAAGGTCAAGCTAACGAGTCTTATGAAAGGTCAAGAAACAGGTCAGTCAAAAGGATGACGACAGAACGACCTAGATTCTTGTGTGACCCGATCGTGTGACCTGGTGAGAGCGACGGCAAAACAGTGATATGCTTTGACCTAGGGTTCTCCTTGAGAGAGAGTCCTACCCTTGTGACCTTTGACCTGGTCTTGACCTAGCAAAAAAAAAATCAGGTTCATTTGACCTGCTTTCACAGTGGCAAAGGGTTTTATCTAGGTGACCTGGTGTGACCTCCTTTTCCCTAGCGAAGAATCGTGTTCAGATTGACCTGGTTTGACAACTCTTCGCCCCAGTAAAGACTCCTCTGCGTGACCTGGCATAAGGACACCTTTCCTAGCAGAGAATACTGTATAGTGACCTGTTATAACCTCTCTTTTCCTAGCCCTACCCAAAAAAGAAGACAAAAAAACTGCAAATAACCTCGTCAAAAACAAAAAAAAAACCTCTTTAAGTTCGTGACCTGTTTTGACCTGCTCTTCT
>NC_051409.1:312300-312649 GCF_015228065.2 Penaeus monodon | reverse complement strand
AACAGGTGTCAGGATTTGACTTCAACGCCTCCTGTTAACGGTTGGGCGCCTCTCGAGATTCCTTGTCGCCTATCCTCGTTTTCTTTTGTAATGTTTCGAGTTATTCCTTTGTCTTTTGTGGGGGGGGGGAGAGGAGGGGGAGAGGTGGAGAGAGAGGAAGAGGAGGGGGAGAGGTGGAGAGAGGAGTGTAAAGGGAGAGAGATGGAAAAGATGGAGGGTGAAAGGGAGGGGGAGAGGGATGAAGGGAGTAAGGGAGGGAAGAAGGGGAGTAGGCGAGGAGGGAGGCAGGGGCAGAGAAGGGGAGGGAAGGGGAGGAGTTAGAGAGAAGAGGAAGAGAAGGGGGAAAGAA
>NC_051409.1:312151-312239 GCF_015228065.2 Penaeus monodon | reverse complement strand
TGGGTAAGTTGTTTCAATTGTGTAATGTCCCCTTTTCTCTCTATAAACCTAATTTTCCGTTTCCTTGTCTGTCTGTCAATACGCACAC
>NC_051409.1:312007-312076 GCF_015228065.2 Penaeus monodon | reverse complement strand
ACAGGAGAATCTCGTCACAGATAGACAATAACTACACGCATCTATTTTTTAAATTTATAACACCAAATC
>NC_051409.1:311587-311875 GCF_015228065.2 Penaeus monodon | reverse complement strand
TTTTTTTATCTTGCATCATCAAGATAAAAAATTTCTTATCCTGTATCATCAACGAAACAGTTTTAATCACGAAATTTCTTTATCCTGTATCATCAAGTTATCAACAAAACAGTTTTGATCATGAAATTCCTTTTTTTATCTCGGACAAAATAAAGTTTATCTGAATTTCGTTATCTGCATCTCAGACATAAATTAAATGTTTTAGATCATGAATGTCTTTATCCTCTCATCGACATCCGAAACATCTTAATAATTTTTAACCTCCCAAAAAAATAAAAAATTTTCCAC
>NC_051409.1:310994-311118 GCF_015228065.2 Penaeus monodon | reverse complement strand
TATCAAATCCGCATTAACGAATATGGAACATCCGCGTATATTTCGGATTTCCCCTCATTTTTTTTTCTTTTCTTCCTGACTCCCGGATTTAAGGCGAAACGGAATTATGCCGTACAGGCGGATA
>NC_051409.1:310388-310486 GCF_015228065.2 Penaeus monodon | reverse complement strand
TCCAGCAAAAGGGCGAAATTGGGTACAGTGACTGTGCAAAATTCGACTCAAAAGACAAGGCCTCGAGAACGCACGGGGGCAAGAAGTAGATATTCAGA
>NC_051409.1:310080-310147 GCF_015228065.2 Penaeus monodon | reverse complement strand
GTAGGTCGAAAGAGGATTAATATTCACAAGGAAGTGCATATACTCTACCAAACAACCCTCCCCCCCC
>NC_051409.1:309919-310059 GCF_015228065.2 Penaeus monodon | reverse complement strand
CTGGTTTAAGTATAAAACTTAAACCATAAAACCGATAACACAGAAAGTAGAACACAAACGAGGAAACTTGTTAAAAAAAATGATAACGTATATTTACGTGCAATGAAATCTGGGCTTTTGTTACAATTAAGGGAGAAAAA
>NC_051409.1:309423-309657 GCF_015228065.2 Penaeus monodon | reverse complement strand
TACACCACAAACGACCCCCTAAAAAGCTCATTAACCGAAGCTGTTAAGACAGAAACTATTTTATTCTCACAAAAACAGCTTTTTTTCTCTCTCTCTCTCTCGTCCTTTCACACAGGCACAAGGTCACGTGACTTTGCATACTGTTAACAGTATATCTTATTGGCGCCTGTGTATGTGTATTTTTCACTTATTATGAATATTTGGTGTTTGTTTTCGAGGTATGTTCACGGGTGG
>NC_051409.1:309025-309142 GCF_015228065.2 Penaeus monodon | reverse complement strand
AGGGTCATCACTGCTCCTTACAGTAATGTGATATAAACAAAACTATTAATTTAGCATGAAAAAAAAAATCTGGCACATTATTCCGAAAAGTTTCCTGACAGTGTATATGATAAAGAA
>NC_051409.1:308422-308734 GCF_015228065.2 Penaeus monodon | reverse complement strand
TCTGCGTTCTACAACCTGGTGACACTCAAACTCACACATTAAATTTGCATGTATGATCAGTAGTTTCCCACGCTCGCCATCTGTCTAACTTACACACACTTAAAATACAGCTGTCTGTCGGTACATATGTCACCCAGGTCTAAACTGTCCTCTGTCCCTGAGAGGGGGGGGGGGGTTGAGGAAGGGGGGGGGGGTGAGAGAAAGGGGAGAAAGGCGGGTGGGAGGAGCATGAGAGGAAGGGGTGGGGGTAGGAAGGTAGAGGGGGGGGGTGAAAGAGGGAGAAGAGACGAAGAGAATGAGATAGATAGATAA
>NC_051409.1:307975-308147 GCF_015228065.2 Penaeus monodon | reverse complement strand
CAGTGCTAGTACGTGCCATGCATCACAGTAATAGTGACAAGCTCTCAATTTATCACCATCATCGCCATGACAACAAAATTACTTACTGCAGTTTTATTAGTCTGTGTTACCAAGTACAGCACAGGATGTATCTATTAAGGTGCAATTCGCTCCAAAACTAGGTCAGTTTACA
>NC_051409.1:307668-307837 GCF_015228065.2 Penaeus monodon | reverse complement strand
CGCTTTTCTCCCATTCCTCATATCCACATAATCCTCATTTCCCTCTCCTGTTCCTCCTAACTCCCAATACCTCCCCACATTTTCACCTATTCCTCATATTCTTCTCCCCCCCCCCTTATCCCCCTCATATCAATATCTTCCCGAGCTCACCCCAGGTCGATCGACCTTG
>NC_051409.1:306901-306980 GCF_015228065.2 Penaeus monodon | reverse complement strand
CAGCATCATTTCTCCCCGCCACTGACCTTGAGAATATCATAGTCCGTAACTAAGATTAACTAAGAACATTACTTCTACA
>NC_051409.1:306706-306772 GCF_015228065.2 Penaeus monodon | reverse complement strand
TTTTCCTTTTTCTATTTCTTTTTTTAAGACGGATAAAAGGGAGAAGGAAGATAGATAAATAAAGAA
>NC_051409.1:306518-306591 GCF_015228065.2 Penaeus monodon | reverse complement strand
TAGGCTTTTTTTTCTTATTAATTATTTTTCCTTACAATATTATCCTCCACAAGACGGAGAAAAGAGGAAGAAA
>NC_051409.1:306422-306489 GCF_015228065.2 Penaeus monodon | reverse complement strand
CATTTTCCTTTTTCTTTCTAATTATCTTTTTCCTAATTATCATTACATTTCTACAATACGGAGAAAA
>NC_051409.1:305231-306297 GCF_015228065.2 Penaeus monodon | reverse complement strand
GGGGCGTGTCCACCGGAGAATTATCTACCGTGACCATGAAGGCGCGACCTTGAAAAGGACAAAGTTCTAGAAATTAAAAAAGAAACAAAAGTGGAAAAGACCCAAAAAAATGACCTTGAAACCGAATTCCTGTGACCATGTGTTGATAACACTGTCCTTTTTTCGGAAGGAAGGATGGGGGAGGATGGGGGGGGGGGGAAGGGGAGGATGGGGGGGAGGGGGGGAAGGGGAGGAGAATGGGGGGGGGGGAAGGGGAGGAGGATGGGGGGGAGGGGGGAAGGGGAGGAGGATGGGGGAGGGGGAAGGGGAGGAGGATGGGGGGAGAGGGGAAGGGAGGAGGATGGGGGGAGGGGGAAGGGGAGGAGGATGGGGGGGAGGGGGGAAGGGGAGGAGGATGGGGGGAGGGGGAAGGGGAGGAGGATGGGGGGAGGGGGAAGGGGAGGAGGATGGGGGGAGGGGGAAGGGGAGGAGGAGGGGGGAGGGGGAAGGGGAGGAGGAGGGGGGAGGGAAAGGGGAGGAGGATGGGGGGAGGGGGGAAAGGGGAGGAGGAAGGGGGGAGGGGAAGGGGAGGAGGAGGGGGGGAGGGGGGGAAGGGGAGGAGGATGGGGGGGAGGGGGAAGGGGAGGAGGATGGGAGATGGGGAGGTGAGGGGAAGGGGAGGAGGATGGGGAGGTGAGGGGAAGGGGAGGAGGATGGGGGGGAGGTGAGGGGAAGGGGAGGAGGATGGGGGGAGGGGGAAAGGGGAGGAGGATGGGGGAGGGGAAGGGGAGGAAGATGGGAGGAGGGGGAAGGGGAGGAGGATGGGGGGAGGGGGAAGGGGAGGAGGAGGGGGAGAGGATGGAGGGGAGGGGAAGGAGGAGGATGGGGGAATGGGGGGAAGGACGAGGAGGATGGGGGGAGGGGGAAAGGGGAGGAGATGGGGGAAGGGGAAGGGAGGAGGATGGGGGGAGGGGGAAGGGGAGGAGGATGAGGGAGGGGATGGGGAAGGAGGATGGGGGGAGGGGAAGGAGGACAGGGCGGAAGGGGGGAAGGGGGGGAAGAGGATGGGAAGGGAGGGATGAGGAGG
>NC_051409.1:304185-304661 GCF_015228065.2 Penaeus monodon | reverse complement strand
CCCTTGTATACAATTTTACCTCGAAACCACGTCGAACTTCACGAGTAAACAATAGTAAACAGAAACAAACAGAAGTAAACAAAACAGACAGAAGCAAACATAAGTAAACAGCAGTTAACAGAAGCAAACAGAAGTAAATATGAAACAAATAGAAGTGAAACAGAATCAAACACAAGCAAACAAAAACAAACAGAAATCAAGTGAAATAAAAAAGCAAACAAAAACAAACCGAAATAAAACAAAAGCAAACAAAAGCAAACAAACCGAAATAACAACACTAATGAACAATAACATCGATGCATAACCCCCTTCCCCCCACCCCACCCCAGCCGCCCTCGCATACCTCTCTCGACTCTGATATATCATCGGGCCCTTGCGCATGACTGGGTGCCCTTCCGACCGCCAACAGTAGCCCTATTGGCGGGATCGAACGAGCGCTTTCCGCTTGGTGGGCCGCGTCCAGAGCCACTGAGCCA
>NC_051409.1:303455-303750 GCF_015228065.2 Penaeus monodon | reverse complement strand
TTTTTTACATCTAATTAAAATCGCGTCTTCAAAAAAAGCAACGGGCAACATGTCACTATGCTGTTCTTAATAATAACACTAATGATTGCCCTACATAATCATGCTAATTGAATCACGTATGCTAATAGTCATTTGGGACGATTGTTAGCCCTGCATAGCTATTATATATTTTTTTTTTGTTTCTTTGTTTATTCAAGGTTGACATTTGATTACTTTCGAGCTTTCATCTAATTTTTACTTTCGCCTCATTGGCCCTGTTTTTGTTGTTGTTTTTTATCTCTAGAATTTATATTTT
>NC_051409.1:303201-303266 GCF_015228065.2 Penaeus monodon | reverse complement strand
CTTCAAAGAGCAAGGCGAAGGGGAGGAGACCAGCACATTAGCACCCTTTAACCCTCCCGTTCCGC
>NC_051409.1:302738-302915 GCF_015228065.2 Penaeus monodon | reverse complement strand
CAACGACCACAGAGCAAGGCGAAGGGAGAGAAGACCAGTACATTCACGCCATCAACTCGTAGTCTGTCTGTTCGATGGGTCCTTGGCTCACCCGTCATTAAGTCCGACACACTGACCTCATAATGTTTGTTTATGTGTTTTAATGACTGAATTGTGCTTGAAGGCGTGTATGCGTTT
>NC_051409.1:302566-302641 GCF_015228065.2 Penaeus monodon | reverse complement strand
GGGGGGGGGGAGGTATTTGTAGAGTTTTGTAGAGTGTAGAGTTCAGTTTCGTTTGTAGATATCGTTAGATATTGT
>NC_051409.1:302469-302537 GCF_015228065.2 Penaeus monodon | reverse complement strand
TATTATCACATTGTTTATCTAAGTCAAGGAGGATTTACTGAACAGGTTCAGCTGCCCGAAGCGAGCGT
>NC_051409.1:301902-302108 GCF_015228065.2 Penaeus monodon | reverse complement strand
TGGGTGAGGCGTGACGCAATACCTTCACGATGTTCCCTCTCGGTCAGCTGTTCGTTCGGGTGATCAGCTGATCTCCTTCGCCCTCGTTAGAGTGACGCCCATTTTCACTTTCGTTCTTCCACTCTGCCGTTTTTTTTATCTTATTTATTCTGTCTTTTAAAAACATTTCTGGAGACCTGATTGACCTTTTGGTAATTAGGACTGTG
>NC_051409.1:300954-301853 GCF_015228065.2 Penaeus monodon | reverse complement strand
CTGGTCGGGATTTCATAACGGGGTTTGGGTCTAATGAAGGCGAACAGATCGGCCGCAAGAGTGACTTTTATGATCTGCTGTTTGCCGAGATGATAAGTTCTGTATGTATATCGACCCCTCTCTCCTCCCCTCCTCCTCCCCCCTTCCCCTTACGTCCTTCCCCTTTTCGTCACTTCTCCCTTCTCTTTCGTCATCTCCCTCTTTCCGTCTTCTCCATTTCTTCCTTCTCCACTTCCCTTCTTCTGCTCTTTCGTCCTCCTTCCTCTCCCTTTCGTAATTTTTCCCCCTACCCTCCTTTCGACCTTATCCATACCTATTTTACCCTATTTCCCTCCTCTTTGCGCCTTTTTAACCCCCTTCCCTTCTCCCCTCTCCCTTGCCTCTTTCCCCTCATCCCTTTAAACTCCTTCCCCTCCCTTCCCCCCCTCCCCCTTGCCTCTTTCCCCTCACCCCTCTCTTCTCCCCTCTTTTCCCTCACCCCTTCAACCCCCTCCCCTCCCTTTCCCCCTTCCCTTTTTCCCCTCCCCCTTGCCTCTTTCCCCTCACCCCTTTAAACCCCTTCCCCCCCTTTCTCCTCCCCCCTTTCCTCACTTCCTCCCCCCCTCCTTTACCCCCCCATCAATCCAAATCATAAACTAATCACTGCATTGATTCGATCACAACCGCAGTCTCCGGCCTTGACCCAATAGAGGTATATAAACTGCTAATAAATGTTAAGCACTTTTTTTTATTACCTTTTTTTCGGAGGGGGGGGGTTGATTTTTTTTTTTGGGAAGCGAGGGGTCGATTTTTTTTCTTTCTTTTTTTTAAATAGAAGATTAGCCGTGTGATGACACATTTTTCCTTCGCTCGATTAGAAAGTACATTCGCGCGAAACGGATGAGTCGAGAGTAACTTAT
>NC_051409.1:300809-300873 GCF_015228065.2 Penaeus monodon | reverse complement strand
ATGATTGCCACGGAGTCTGTGACCTCCAATTATCCAAGGTGTACTACGTTTGTTTATCCACCTG
>NC_051409.1:300479-300543 GCF_015228065.2 Penaeus monodon | reverse complement strand
AGTACGTATTTAGATAAATAATAAGAAATACAGAATAGTTAATTGTCAATACACACATTACAAC
>NC_051409.1:299456-300357 GCF_015228065.2 Penaeus monodon | reverse complement strand
TTCGTGCACATGTGTATCTGCCTGTATGTTGAGCATGTTTACGTCACCCCGTCCGCGCGACCAATTCACAGCTGATCTCTCGGCCGCCTCCCCCGACCTTTCATTTCCACTCGCCAAAGGTCCGTGTTCCCGCGACCGAGTTTCCGCGACCGAGTGACCACAGCGCCAAGTCATCTGACTCGTTACCAGCAAGTAAATTTTACCCCCCACCCATGGCGCTCTTACCTTCCCATAACGTGAGTACGATAATTTGAGGACGCGGGGAGTACGATAGTCAGCCCGTGATGTTTGTCTCGTTCGGGAGTTTATATTGTCTTTATCGTTAGGTGTATGAGGTTTATCGTCTTTGTCATTAGGTAAATACTTACGGTTTATCTTCCTCATTAACCTGCGTACGATAATTTGGACGCGATAAGTACGATAGCCAGCCATACGCCTTGGTTTGGTGGGGGCGTTGGCGGAGGTACGATAACGGCCGTGAAGTTTATCTCCTTCGGGAGTGGGCAAGAACAACGGCACCTGCACTCCTGTTCGGAGGCAACGTGGTAATGTTGCTCCAAAAAAAGAGCAGCTCATTCACCTTCGTTCTCTGCTGGTGTAACTGCATTTTTTTTTTAATCTACCTCGTCTGTGACATTGTTTATTTTTCTCTTTTCGAGGTTTCATTAGGTCGCGAATTTTTTTTTTTCGATTCATTTGTAAAGAAAAGTTTATTTCTTTTTTCTATATTTTTCACCTTTTTTTTTTAAGTAATTTATTTAATGGAGTAGCAAAGATTTTTTTTTAGAAGTATAGTTTTTCACGTATTTACACATTTTTTTTTTCTTCGACTCGACTCAATATCTTAATGTACTCGTCAAGAAACCTTTTTATTTTTTTCAGCAAACCTATCACCACCAAC
>NC_051409.1:296948-298792 GCF_015228065.2 Penaeus monodon | reverse complement strand
CCATCGCACCCCAACCTCCCACACCAACAGCAAGCAGGTGTCCGACGAAGCGCCTGAGTCACGAATCGGAACGAATGTCACTCGTGATGCCCAGTATCTTACAGATGCAGCTCCTCATCCCAACACACATGGCCAGTAATGCACCTTTCATCTACATTGTATAGCACTCCCCCTTTATTCCCCCACTATCTATTTCTTCCACTGTCTTCCCTCATCCCATATTCACATCGTTCTTTCTTTCCATATTCCTCTACTTCATCTACAAACCTTTTTATCCATCGTTTATCTCTTTTCGTTCTAATATGCTGTCACTACGTATCATCTCTATATTCCCACCTTTACGTCATATCTCTCCCTCCCCATTATCTTCTCAATTCTTTATCTACATTATATCTTCTCCGGTCTTCGTTTTTACGTCATTCTTTTGCTCCCACACATTATCTCTACACTCTTTTATTCTCGACTATCTCTCTCCTTATCCTCATTATTTCATTCTTCTCTCCTCCCCACTATTTCTTCTCTTATCTTTTATTATCTCCTCTCTATAATTATGTTAACTCCATCTTTCCACTTTCTTCTCCTCACTGTTTTATACCTTTATCTCTTCTCTTCATTATTTCGTTTCTCTTTCCTATCACGCTTTCCCTATTCTACTTCCCCATCCTTTCTTCTGCCATTATTCTCACCCCTCATTATTTACTTCTATTATCCCATGTGTCTCTCGCTCTATTCTCTTCCACACAAGCTTATCTCTCTATCTCTATCTCACACACACACTCATTCCTTCTATTATTTCTTCTTCTTATCTTCTGCACTTTGCTTTCCACTACAACACACGATATTTTCACCCTCCTTGCAGATTACTCTCCTCCTATTCTCTCTGACTCGTCTCCTTTTCACTACCTCCTCTGCTTCTTTTCCCGTGTACCTCTCCCTTTATCAATCTTTCCTATTCCACTATCTTTCCTTCCCCATATGTGTTCCTTCTCTATCTTCCCTTATCTCTCTTTAGTACACTCCTCTCCCCATCTCATCAGCCCTCTACTTCACCTTGACCACTACTCAGCCTTTCATCCCATTGACACCACTCCCTTTTAGAAAACAATCCTTCATATCTTCCCGTCTGATTGACTTCTCATTTCCCACCCTGTATTAGTACATTCACCTTCCAACAACGTCGCGAACACTCCTCGCCACGAAACTCCAAGGCTGACACACGTCACCGTGCAGGGGGATATCCATGAGCCATCTGCCACCGCCCCCCGCCCCGACACAGCCCAGGCGTACCCACACGGCCATTCACCCAGCACATGTCCAGCCCCCTCGGCCAAGGACTGGTACCCAGTTCGGCAGCGGACTCTCTGCCTCGGTGAGAAGGAGTCCTCCCGAGAGATGCCATGCCATACTGCCCTGCTCTTCTCCGCCACGCAAACATAGATAACCGTCACACCCTCTCTATCTTTGTTTCCCCTCCCAGCTTTTTACCACACACCACACCCCCCATATACCCCAACTTCCCTTCCCTTCTCGGTCTCGACCTTGTTGTCTCCATCAGTTGCCTGCCTCACTTCCCCTGCCCACCTTTACTTCTTCTTTTAACCACCACCACCACCCCCTTCTCACACCATTCCCTCTGATCCGTGCCATTACCCTGCTCACGCGTACACCCCTCTCATTCCACCGTTTGTCGCAACGCACCTGATTCCCACTTAACCACCTCCTTCCTTCCTGTCTACCCCCCCTCCCCTCCACCCTATGCTCCAGCACGCCCCTCTCTGTCCACTATTCCCGGTATATGCGTCCCTCCAGCTCTTGAGCTTGCTACACCTTTGGTCAGACCCCCA
>NC_051409.1:296772-296901 GCF_015228065.2 Penaeus monodon | reverse complement strand
CCCCAGCCCCACGGGGTGCTACCGACACGCTTGCCGGTAAACGCCTTTGCCTGGCCATACCCAAGCACTCCCCCCGCCACCATACACGAGTGCCATAACCTACGACCTCTCACCATGATGCCTGCACGT
>NC_051409.1:296441-296508 GCF_015228065.2 Penaeus monodon | reverse complement strand
AAAAAAATGATTGCCACGGAGTCTGTAAACCTCCAAAATTATCCAAGGTGTACGTTTGTTTATCCAC
>NC_051409.1:294516-296030 GCF_015228065.2 Penaeus monodon | reverse complement strand
TTCGTGCACATTGTATCTGCCTGTATTTTGATTTTTGTCACCCCGTCCGCGGCCCATTCCCAAGCTGTCTCTGGGCCCCGCCTCCCCGACCTTTCATTTCCACTCGCCAAAGGTCCGTGTTCCCGCGACCGAGTCTCCGCGACCGGAGTGACCACAACGCCAAGTCATCTCACTCGTTCACCAGCAAGTAAATACATGGCGCTTACCTTCGCCATTAACGTGCGTACGATAATTTGGGGACGCGGGGAGTACGATAGTCAGCCCGTGATGTTTGTCTCGTTCGGGAGTTTATATTGTCTTTATCGTTAGGTGTATGAGGTTTATCGTCTTTGTCATTAGGTAAAATACTTAGGTTTTCTTCCTCAAAAACCCTGCGTACGAAAATTTGGACGCGATAATTACGATAGCCAACCATACCCCTTGGTTTGGTGGGGGCGTTGGCGGAGGTACGATAACGGCCGTGAAGTTTATCTCCTTCGGGAGTGGGCAAGAACAACGGCACCTGCACTCTGTTCGGATTGCAACGTTGCGTAATGTTGCTCAAAAAAAAGAGCAGCTCATTCACCTTCGTTCTCTGCTGGTGTAACTGCATTTTTTTTTAAAATTCCCTCGCTGTGACTTGTTTTTTTTTTCTTTTTTCGGGGTTTCCCTTGGTCGCGAATTTTTTTTTTTCGATTCATTTGTAAAGAAAAGTTATATTTCTTTTATTCTATATTTTTCTACCTTTTCTTTTTTACAGTAATCTTATTTAATGGAGTAGCAAAGATTTTTTTTTAGAAGTATAGTTTTTCACGTATTTACACATTTTTTTTTTCTTCGACTCAACTCAATATCTTAATGTACTCGTCAATAAACCTTTTTATTTTTTTTAAACAAAACCCATCAAAACCAACCAACAACAACCAAAACCCCAAAACAAACCAACACCACCGCCACCAAAAACAACAACCTCCAACACCACCACCACCAACAACAATCCAACAAAAACAACACCAAAAACACCACCAACACCACCACAACAAAAACAAACCCCAAAAAAACCCAAAAAAACACCCAAAACCAAAAACCCAACCAAAACCAAAACAAAACAAACACCACCCCCCAAACAAAAACCCCCAACAATAACACCCCACCAACAACCTCAACAATAACACCCCCAACAACCCCCTCAACAATAAACCCCCCACCAACAACCCCCAAACCTCACCCCCCAAAAAAAACCTCCCAAAATAACCCCACCCAACACCCCAACAATAAAACCCACCAACAAACCCCCCAACAATAAAACCCAACCTCCAAAAATAAAAACACCACCCACCCCCCAAAAACCCCCAACAAAAACACCACCAAAAACCTCCAAAAATAACCTCCAACAACAACCTCCAACAACAACCTCCAACAACAACCTCCACCACCAACCTCCCCCACCACCAACAGCAACGCAGGTGTTCCGACGAAGCGCCTGAGTCACGAATCGGAACGAATGTCACTCGTTATGTTTTGATGAGTGTCTT
>NC_051409.1:293593-294488 GCF_015228065.2 Penaeus monodon | reverse complement strand
ATTATCTCCCCCCCCTCTTTATTCCCCATTATCTCTTTTCCTTCTCATCAATTCGTCTTCTCTTTCCCATTATTTCCCTCTCCTCTCCTCCTCTTTATCATCGGTTATCTCTTTTCCTTCTCAATATTTCTGTCTTCTTTCTATCTCTCCTCTCCATTATCTTCCTCTCTTTATTCTCCATTATCTCTTCTCCCGGTCTTCGTTTTTACGTCTTCCTTTTCTCCCCTCATTATCTTCTCCCCTCTTTATTCTCGATTATCTCTCCTCCTTCTCCTCATTATTTCATCTTCTCTCCTCCCTCACTATATTCTTCTCTTTATCCTTTATTATCTCCTCTCTCTCTTATCGTAATTCCATCTTCCCTTTCTCTCTCCTCTTTTTATTCCCCTTTATCTCTTCTTCTTCATTATTTCGTCTTCTCTTTCCTATTATTTCCCTTTCTCCTTCCCCCATCCTTTCTTCTGCCTTTCTTCTCCCCCCTCATTATTTTCCTTCTTCTTATCCCCATGATCTCTCGTTCTCTTCTCTTCCCCTCGTTATCTCTCTCTCTCTATCTCTATCTCTCTCCTTCTTATTATTTTCTCTTCTTCCTCTTCGTTATTTTTGCTTTCCCTCTCCTCGATATTTTCCCCTCCTTTCAGATTATCTCTCCTCCCTCTTCTCTCTACTTCTCCTTTCCCTCTCTGTTTCTTTTCCCGTTCCCTCTCTCCTTTATTCAATCTTTCCTATTCCACTATCTTTCCTTCCCATATTTCCTTCTCTTCCTCTTCCCTTCTTCTCTCTTTAGTATTTCTCTTCTCTCTCCCTCTCCTTCTTCCTCTCCCCCTCTTTCCTCCACCTCCTTTCCCTCCCTTTTCTAATTCCCCCTACTTTCTCTCCTCTCCTATTTATCCAT
>NC_051409.1:293227-293357 GCF_015228065.2 Penaeus monodon | reverse complement strand
GGCCAGACCCGCGGCTTGGCTGTTTACCAGGCGTCGAGGTCACGTGACTGATGCAAGGCGACTTAACAGGCATCTTAATTGTCTCCTTCGTGAGGGATGCGATTGGCCAATGCGCTCCGGCGTCGGCTGG
>NC_051409.1:292672-292909 GCF_015228065.2 Penaeus monodon | reverse complement strand
GTTTAGTTATTTGCATAAAATGTATGTTTGTCTCGAAAAATAATAAGAATCAGACAAACACACGCAGAAAATAAACATTTTAACACATTTATCACAAAAAAACAACGACACGAGACCACATAATTCCAGTTAAAGTGAAATTCAATCCTGTTTTTTTTTTCTTCATATTTCACGCCAAATTTTCGCCATGCAAAAAGACCCGCAATTTCTTCACCGTAAAAAGGACTCAAGTCAGCG
>NC_051409.1:292107-292626 GCF_015228065.2 Penaeus monodon | reverse complement strand
TAATCATTAACCATTCGCTCTGCCACCATTTTTTTTTTACCAACAGTTCGCTCTCTTTCCAAACCCCACTTTTAACCCCAATATTCATCCCTCCACACCTCCCCCCCCCTACCTGATCTACAACTTTATTATTAACCCCCCCACCTTCAATATCTCTTAATACCCCCCCCACCTCCAACCCCCACCATCTTCCCCCACCCCATCTCAAACCCCTACTATTAAACCCCCACTTCAATTTATCTCACCATCTCCCCCCCCACTCTTAACCCTTCCCCCCTCCCCAACCCCACTCCTACCCCCTCCCCCACCACCACCACCCCTATCCCCCCTCCCCCCTCCCCAACCCCACTCCTAACCCCTCCCCCACTGCCACCACCCCTATCCCCCCTCCCCCCTCCCCAACCCCACTCCTAACCCCTCCCCCCACCATTCTCCCCCCCACTACCCCCAACCCAACACATCCAATAAAATTTTGCCGCAAATACTTCTAAACGCGATGTTGCACAAAGTGGCCAAGGC
>NC_051409.1:291911-291981 GCF_015228065.2 Penaeus monodon | reverse complement strand
CCACTCGTGGTTAGCAACAATTTCGTTTGCTCTTTGCGTTTGCATAAGTTGAAATGTTGCAGTGGTTGGG
>NC_051409.1:291514-291585 GCF_015228065.2 Penaeus monodon | reverse complement strand
CGACATACAGACAGACAGAGAGCCTTGAATGACCGTCAATCACTGAATGAAAATGTCAGTGCCAGAGTTAA
>NC_051409.1:291249-291336 GCF_015228065.2 Penaeus monodon | reverse complement strand
CAGAGGTGGTAATTTTAGGTAGTGGAGGTGGAATAAGTGTTGTAAGTGTTGTTGGAAATGTTGCAAATGGACAGTGGAGGCAGTGAA
>NC_051409.1:290912-291153 GCF_015228065.2 Penaeus monodon | reverse complement strand
CTGTTGGCAGTGGCGATAGAGATGTGGATACTGTTGTTGTCATTATTCAGGTCTAACAACAAACGTCATTGTTGTCATCATCAGGGCTAATAACAAACGTTAGGCCTGTCTGTCACTTATTGTAACTGCTATTACAATTACCATTAGCGTTTCTAATGGTTTATTAATTAAACGAAAAAAGTTTGTACTGAAATTCCAGAAAAAAGATCAGAGACAAAAAAAAAAGAAAAATAATACCTAA
>NC_051409.1:290682-290855 GCF_015228065.2 Penaeus monodon | reverse complement strand
AATAGAAACAGACTAAACAAACAAACACAGAAGAATCCCATCCAAACAAATAAAAAAAAACATAGAAAAAAAGAAAAGAAAACACGTGTGTATATAAAACAAGAAAACAAATAAAAAAGGGTTTACGAGAAGTAACAAATCCAAACCGTTACTGAATGGCACTCTCATGAAAA
>NC_051409.1:290382-290645 GCF_015228065.2 Penaeus monodon | reverse complement strand
TTGAGGAGAGAGACAGGGGAGGGAGTAAAATGTCAGGGAGGAGGGGGAGGGGGAGAGAGGAGGGGATGGAGAACAGGGGTTAGGGGGAGAGGATGGGAAGAAGGAGGGGGGGGAGAGAACAGTAAGGAGGGGAGGCTGGAATAAAGAACGGGGTGGGGGGGAGACGGAAAACGGAGTTAAAACGTAGATGGAAGAAAGTAAGGGGGAGAGGGAGGGAAGAGAAACAGAAGGAAGGGGGTAAAAGTAACGGAGGAGGGAATTAA
>NC_051409.1:290226-290341 GCF_015228065.2 Penaeus monodon | reverse complement strand
AGTGCCAATTGTGATGTAATGGGGACAGAAGACTATAACAAAGACGGGCTGGGCGACAAAACGAACGCCACTTCCTTTTGGTAGAAAGCGAAAGGGCGTGAGTGAGTGAGTGAGT
>NC_051409.1:290019-290105 GCF_015228065.2 Penaeus monodon | reverse complement strand
TCAAACGTGTGGATAAAAAGTGTTTCCTTTTCTTTTCACTGTCGGGGAGATTAGCTAATTCGGGGGGGGGGGGGGGGTCGAGGGCA
>NC_051409.1:289631-289774 GCF_015228065.2 Penaeus monodon | reverse complement strand
TGCGATAACGGAAGGTATGTTATTATGTAAGATCCTGTTGTCATAAAAGTAGATGTGTTGTCTAAACAGTAAACCCTCATGGTTATTATTGCAATGATCAATCTATTATTGCAGTGGTAGATAACTGTTGTTTGTTGCAGTGG
>NC_051409.1:288496-289155 GCF_015228065.2 Penaeus monodon | reverse complement strand
ACTACATTTCCTGTCAAGGTCTCGCCACATCACTTCCATTTTGTTGCACTGCAATGCCGTCGCGAATTTATGCACACCTAAAATAAAGATTGCAACACGGGCTGACGCAAAATTAGCACGCGTTCTGACTTTACCTTGTTTCTTATTGTTGCATGTGTTGCAAACCTTCCCCTCCCCCCCCCCGCCGCAACCTCTCCCCTCTTAGCACCGTTCTCCCTCCCCTCCCCTTCCCCCTCCCCCATTCCCCTCATTCATTCACTTACCCTTCGTCCTTTCCCCTTCACCTCCTCCCCATCCTCCCCTTCCCCTTTCACCCATCTCTCCTCCCCTCCCCCTTCACCCCCTCTCCTCCCCTTCCCCTTTACCCCCTCTCCTTCCTTTCCCCTTCATCCCCTCTCATCTTCCCTCTCTCTTCCCCCCTCTCCCCCTTCCTTCTCCCCCTCCCTTCTCCCCCTCCCCCTTCATTTTCCCCCTACCCCATCCTTCCCCCAAATCCCCTCCCCCTTCCTCCTAAAACCCCGCAACCCCCCCCCCCCACCCCTCCCTGCCGCACGCAACCTTGAACGCGCGTGCCGTCAAATCGAGCTGAATCGCCGCGGGTCTGACTGTCATTGTTGCCAGCTCAGGCGTCGATCTTGCGCAGTGTGTTGACCTTTTCG
>NC_051409.1:287167-288225 GCF_015228065.2 Penaeus monodon | reverse complement strand
AACAAACAAATAAAACAAAACCTACAAAAAGGGGAATAAATATAAAAATTATTTTTATATCTCAGTGACGTCAGAGATCGTAAAGCCATTTTTTTTTTTTTTACTTCATGACGCATTTCTCTCGCTTTCATAATCCTCGCTATCTCTCCAATCATCTTCATTATCATCATTAATGCTCATTAATTCCTTTATCCTAATTGTTTTTGTTGTTTTTGTTTCTAATGTGGATAGAATTTTTTAGATGTAATGTGCGCTTTTTTTTCTTTTTTTGAGTGATTCTGATTTTTTTTTTTTTAATTATCGTTATTTTCTTGAATTTTATATATATGGTTGTTTTTGTTAATATTTTTTTTATCAATCAATATCTATGCACAAATGTTTATTTATTTATTTTTTTTCATTTTTCAACATTTGTCACTTTTAACTCAACACATTCGTAATAAAACATAATTTTTAAAATATTTATTATTTTTCTCCTTCTGCTTAAGTATGTATGTCAGTGTGACTGTCACGCCCCATGTCATGGCCTTTTTATTCATATTTCTTTTATTCATATCTTTAATCTCCTGTTTCATTATACTTCAAATTAAGATTATCTCTGTTATTATCGTTATTATTATCATTTTCCGCTTTGTGAGATTAAGATTATAATCAACCTTGCTATTCTATTGTTAAAACTCTAGTGCTATTTTGATTCATATTTTCACCTCGTAAGAAAATATGGCTTTTATTTTTGTTTACTTATTTATCATTCATTTGGTGATTCTCAGAATATAATTCATTGAAACCTACTTTTAAAGATTTTTCATTTATCATATGGTTATGAAATTATCAAAAGATCGTCATATTTTTAAAATATTTCGGTCATTCTTAATTTCATTCATATCTACAATTTAAAAATTTAAAACTCGCATCTAAACTAAATTATATTATTTTCTATAATAATTTTAATACAGTACTTTATCCGCCCCCCCCCTCCAGCAACATTCTCATCCTTATAGAAATATATCATTATAACATTATAATACTGCTCTTTTAGCATAAATTACGTAATTCTT
>NC_051409.1:286499-286723 GCF_015228065.2 Penaeus monodon | reverse complement strand
CACACCCACACACCAAAAACACACAACCAAACCCCAAACCCCCCCAAAAAAACCCCCAAAAAAAAAAACCCGGGGGGAAAAAACCCCCCCAAAAAAAACCCCTTTTTTTTTCCCCCCCGGGCCCCCCTTTAAAGGGGGGGAAAAAGGGGGGGGGGAAAAAAGGGGGGAAAGGGGAAAAAAGGGGGGGGGAGGAAAAAAGGGGGGAAGGGGGAAAAAAAAAAAAA
>NC_051409.1:286091-286371 GCF_015228065.2 Penaeus monodon | reverse complement strand
GGGGAGGGGGGGAAAAAAAAAAAAGGGGGGGAAAAAGGGGGGGGGAAAAAAAAGGGGGGGAGGGAAAAAAGGGGGGGGGCGACAGGGGGGGAAAAAGGGGGAAGGGGGAAAGGGGAAGGGGCCCAAAGGGGCCCCCCCCCTTTTTGGGGAAAGGGGGCCCCCCCCCCAAAGGGGGGGGGGGGGGCCCCGGGGGGGGCCCCCCCCCCCCCAAAAAAAAACCCCCCCCCCCCCAAAAATTTTGGGGGGCCCCCCCGGGGGGAAAAAACCCCCCCCCCCCCCC
>NC_051409.1:285876-285981 GCF_015228065.2 Penaeus monodon | reverse complement strand
CCCCAAAAAAAAAATTTTTAAAAAAAACCCCCCCCCCAAAAAAAGGGGGCCCCCCCCCCCTTTTTCCCCTTTTTTCCCCCCTTCCCTTTTCCCCCCCCCAAAAAA
>NC_051409.1:285504-285614 GCF_015228065.2 Penaeus monodon | reverse complement strand
TTTTTTTTCCCCCCCCCCCAAAAAAAAAAAATTTTTTTTTTTTAAAAAGGGGGGGGGGGGGGGGCCCCCCCCCCAAAAAAAAAAGGAAATTTGGGGGGCGGAAAAAAACA
>NC_051409.1:285101-285218 GCF_015228065.2 Penaeus monodon | reverse complement strand
GGGGGGAAACCCCAAAAGGGGGGAAAAATTTTTTGGGGGGGGGGGGGGGGTTTTTTTTTCCCCCCCCCCAAAAAAAAAATTTTTTAAAAAACCCCCCCCAAAAAAACCCCCTTTTTT
>NC_051409.1:284816-285065 GCF_015228065.2 Penaeus monodon | reverse complement strand
AAAAAAAAAAACCCCCCTAATTTTTTTTTTAAACCTTTTTTCCCCTCTTTAAAATTTTTTCCCCCCCCTTTTTTTTTCCCCCCCCTTTTTTTTAATTTTCTTTTCTCCCCTTTTCCCCCCCCTTTTTTTTTTTTTCCCCCCCCCCCCGGGGGGTTTTTTTTTTTTTTTAAAAAAACCCCCCCCCCCGGGGGGGGGGGGGGGAAAAAAAAAGGGGGGGGGGTTTTTTCCAAACCCCCCCGGGGGGGGGGG
>NC_051409.1:284002-284069 GCF_015228065.2 Penaeus monodon | reverse complement strand
GGGGGAAAAAAATTTTTTCCAAAGAGGGGGGGGGAAAAAATGGGAAAGGGGGGCGGCGGGGAAACAA
>NC_051409.1:283848-283962 GCF_015228065.2 Penaeus monodon | reverse complement strand
TTTTTGGGGGGGGGGTTTTTTTAAAAAAACCCCCCCCCCCCCCTTTTTTTTTTTTTTTTGGGGGGGGGGGGGGGCCCCCCCCCCCCAAAAAAAACCCCCAAAAAACCCCCCCCC
>NC_051409.1:283432-283521 GCF_015228065.2 Penaeus monodon | reverse complement strand
GGGGGGGGGGGAAATTTTTAAAAGGGGGGAAAAAAAAGAAGGGGAAAAATTTTTTTTTTTTTTGGCGGGAAAAAAAGGGGGGGGGGGGG
>NC_051409.1:283106-283184 GCF_015228065.2 Penaeus monodon | reverse complement strand
TCGTCTGCAATTTGAAATTCGTATTCGAAATGTCACTAACCACACCAGTAAGGAGTCGACCGATGCTTGTGACTTCAT
>NC_051409.1:282659-282806 GCF_015228065.2 Penaeus monodon | reverse complement strand
GTTTGTGTATCGGGGTCAAGCATCAACATTTTCACTCACTCCTGCCAAAATCAGTCACGAAATTTCATTTTTTAAAGATTTTTTTTTCTTCTTTTTTATCAGAATGTCAACTTTCACTTTAAACATTTTTTTTTTTACAAAATACCC
>NC_051409.1:282400-282634 GCF_015228065.2 Penaeus monodon | reverse complement strand
CCAGTAGGCCTACTAATCATCGCCCGAAAAAACAGCCCTTAAAGATAAATCACGATCGAAGTAATACTATTTAATGACATTTTAATTTGTCGAAGTCTCCCGCGAAGCAAAGAAAACGGGGAGAGTGAAATTGTATTGTAAGAGCTCACTTTCATTTTTACTTCTTACCCTAGACTTTTTTTTTTTTTTACTCTTGTGGTGGGCCTAAGAAGCTTTAGGCTCTATGCCCGTCAG
>NC_051409.1:281909-282045 GCF_015228065.2 Penaeus monodon | reverse complement strand
ATTCCCACAACACCGCGTCTTTTCCCACACTCCGCTTTTGCACTTTACCCTCCGTCTACCTCAGTCGGCTGTTGGTAACATGTTTACGACATGTTTGCGGCGAAAAATGCGTCAAGATTTTTCTGGCCTTGCGTAT
>NC_051409.1:281514-281802 GCF_015228065.2 Penaeus monodon | reverse complement strand
GGCAGTTATAACGTTAGTGCGGCAACACTTTGGCAATAATTTGTATGTAGTTCAAATTTTGTACGATATTCACAGCAAGGGGCGTGACTAGTGTGTAGGGGGGGGAGGGGGAAGGGGAGGGGTACTTGAGACTCTTCCAATTTTTTTTTCTTCGTATCAAAAAGCTTTTTTTTTTTATATCTACCTTTTTGATTAATTCAATCATGCATTTATATTTTTTTTATTTTACGAAAGCCAGTGTAGTAAAAGTCTTCCTTTTAGTCAAGACCTGAAAAAGTGTCTCCCAGT
>NC_051409.1:280790-281107 GCF_015228065.2 Penaeus monodon | reverse complement strand
GGTTTCGCGGTTTCAAAAGCTACGTTACCCGAAGGAACTCTGCTGAAAGGGATATTTTCGAATGGTTTGAAAGTTAACGGCTATAACGGTCTTTTTGTCATCATGGCGGTGTTGATTTTGGCAGTTTATTCAAGAAAAGAAAGAAAGAAAATAGATAAATAAAACGCTTTCACCTGTTTTTTTTATGGATTAATGTTTCGTGAAATATGTTTGTTTTTCTTCTTCGCTAACTTGTCTAGCGTCGCTCGACTCAAAACCTAGCAAAAAAAAAAGGCTAACTCGCTGTACATCACTCGACTCAAATCTAGCCCCCCCCC
>NC_051409.1:280455-280739 GCF_015228065.2 Penaeus monodon | reverse complement strand
CGCCATACATCACTCCACTCAAAACCTAGCAAAAACCGCTAACTCGTCGTACATCACTCGACTCAAAACCTAGCAAAAACCGCTAACTCGCCATACATCACTCGACCCAAAACCTAGCAAAAACCGCTAACCAGTCCTCTGCAACTCAACCCTAACAACATGAAATCGAGTCAACCCTGCATTGCTCGACCCAAAGTAGCACAAAACCGCTAATTTACCTACTCTGCGATTAGCCAATAGCTCAGGTAAATCTCCCGGAGGCTGATGAGGGTAATGAAGCGTGC
>NC_051409.1:280048-280163 GCF_015228065.2 Penaeus monodon | reverse complement strand
ATGTACGTGCGCTCTCATATTTGATTACTTCTCTGAACATGTACATTTCTACGCCCCTACTTACATCCGCATCCGAATGCTCACCTTCGATTATCCTGAGCGTGTACATCCACTC
>NC_051409.1:279820-279959 GCF_015228065.2 Penaeus monodon | reverse complement strand
GGGTCCGAGGCAGCGAGACAGCTTGGTGGCAGCGAGAGAAAGTGGTTTGAATGCCTCCTCCGCCCTCATGCTCTCTGTTGCGGGCGTAAGGAAGCGAGGTGGGCGGCCGAAAGGCTTTGGGGGCTGCTTTTCCGGTAGC
>NC_051409.1:279205-279302 GCF_015228065.2 Penaeus monodon | reverse complement strand
CGCTAACACGTCATGTAAACTTAAATATGCTTGTCACTCGAACTTAAGAGAATATACATGTACCTTTTGCACTTTTAAGAATACCAAGAATTGCACG
>NC_051409.1:279104-279187 GCF_015228065.2 Penaeus monodon | reverse complement strand
TACTTTGAACAATTCGCAAATATAATATAGTTCAAAACTTGGCTAATTAAGATCCTCTTTAACATAATGAACACGAGTAGATT
>NC_051409.1:279001-279074 GCF_015228065.2 Penaeus monodon | reverse complement strand
TTTTCGCAACAATTCTCAGAAAACTTTCAACATATTCGGAATTCGGGACAGCAAGCATGAGAAATCGAGCCGA
>NC_051409.1:278676-278825 GCF_015228065.2 Penaeus monodon | reverse complement strand
CAAAGTAAATAAACAAATAGATCAAACTCATCACGAGTCGCATCAAGCAAACTCAAACAAGACCAAACAACCACGCTTGCAAGAGGCAATCCCTCAACACGGAATTGCAATCAAGAAAGCAACTTGTTCATGCAAAGGTCATGATAAGG
>NC_051409.1:277944-278132 GCF_015228065.2 Penaeus monodon | reverse complement strand
GTGATTCCATTGTTCCCAAGAAACGTAACATAGTTTACGAAAGATAACAACGGTTTCTAAGATGCAAAAAGAATTCTAAATTAACATAGTTCTTTGAAGTGGTTTAGGATTTTGAACATTTTGGTTTTCCACATTATTCTTTCGTTATCATAACTGAGTTATGGATGAGGGAGATTATTGTAATAAAT
>NC_051409.1:277463-277675 GCF_015228065.2 Penaeus monodon | reverse complement strand
TAGACAAATAAATACAATCAAACCCACACAACAAAAAATTCTTACAATCCTTCCTAGCTCCACATCCCCCCCCCCCCCGAACCTTTGCAACGCTGCAGTTCACTGAGAGGCCACAGAGTACAAGCCTCGATCTGCCTACTGACCCTGGCGCCCACCCCCTGCGAAGCCATGATTCAGCCCGGCATTTGTAACACTGAAGAAATGGTGCTAGA
>NC_051409.1:277083-277307 GCF_015228065.2 Penaeus monodon | reverse complement strand
AAAATCTGCATACAGAATACCATGGGGTGAAAACAGCCACTAACTTTGGCATCAACTTCAAGTTTTATGAATCACTGATTATTTACATATAAAGTTCAAACAACAGAAAACATTAAAAGATTATTATTTTTTTTTTCTCTCTCTCACTCGGGGGTATTTTCAGGCTTACCAACAGCACATCAGCTAATCAGGCATACCAACATTAAATTTTTAAAAATCTGCCA
>NC_051409.1:276819-277016 GCF_015228065.2 Penaeus monodon | reverse complement strand
CCAACCGATCTATCAATAAAATGCCATATACACCTATAAATAGATAGAGATATTAGAAATCCTGCTATCGGTCTGATAAGCCATATCCTGTTTGTCTGTGAGCGTACCTATACAATATACATTTTACTGGCGACAGAAGCGAATTAACACAGAGGTGCTAACCCTTGTCAACACTGTGCTTTGGGAACACCTCAAAC
>NC_051409.1:275881-276614 GCF_015228065.2 Penaeus monodon | reverse complement strand
TGCTGGCATAAGTACAAACATGGGGGAAGCCGATAAGCCAGCATAACAAAAACAACGGCAAAATTCTGACAACAATAAAAAAAAATGCCAGTATGTTATACCAAACACTGCCAACACTTGACCGCATGCAGAAGGAGCAAAACTGGCCTTTCTTTCGATTATGACAAACTCATTTCCCTGCCAACAAATATTACCACCCCTTCTACCACCACCCAGCCAACCCTCGATGTTGGAACAGCTGCCAACACCTTTCCCCAACAAAAAAAATCTCTATCTTCCCTCAGTGTTGGAAGACCAGTCAACAATAAACCCTGAACTCCGGTCAACCCCTTTCCAACATCTATGCCAACATCCCTCCCATCCGTAGCCTCCTTCCAACAGTGAATCCCCTGCCAACACCCGCATTTCCCTCTTTCCAACAGTGAATCCCCCTGCCAACACCCCATATCCCCTTCAACCCCCCCTCCCCTCACGTTGTAAACAGTGCCAACACTCTGACGTAACTCTCTACGAACACCCCATATCCCCTCCACCCCTCTACCAACACCCCACCCCCCTCCCCACACGTCGTAAACAGTGCCAACACTCTGACGTAACTCCCTGCCAACAGCCGCGGGCGCGCGCGTGTGGCCGGGTTGCAGCGTTGTCTTGCATGAGCTTGACCTCAATCCCGAGTGAGGTTTTAATCTCGGAGCTTGGCGAGACTCGAAATCTACGTGCTTGCTCACCTACA
>NC_051409.1:274984-275200 GCF_015228065.2 Penaeus monodon | reverse complement strand
TCCACACACAAAAAAAAACGTTTAGTGTGGATATTGACGTTTTGAATTTCTCTCCGCGCTGGCATTAATCACTCTGTTGTTTTTGTTGTTTTTATCTCGTTTTGTTTATTAATTTCTTGCAAGTTTATTAGAAGATTGTGATTTTAATTCTGTTTTTTTTTTCCATTTGTTTGCTTTGGTTTCGTGGAATAGATGGAGTTTATAAACGTTTTTTTT
>NC_051409.1:274269-274603 GCF_015228065.2 Penaeus monodon | reverse complement strand
TCTCTCCTCTTCTCTTCTCTCTCCATGCGGTCACCCTCTCCTCTTCCCCTCCCCTCCCTCTCCCCCTTCCCCCATGCGGTCATCCCCCTCTCCTCTCCCCCTCCCCTCCCTCCTCCCCCTTCCCCCATGCGGTCACCCCCCCTCCTCTTCTTCATCACTCTCCCCTCCCCTCTCCCTCTCCCTCCCCCTCCCCGCTTCCCCAAGCGTCTTCCCCTCCTCTTCACCCCCCCCCTCCATCCCCTATGACCTCGGGGGGAGGAGGTCCTTCCATCGAGATTTAATGTCCTTCTTGCTCTCAAGGGGTACGAATGTGGAACTAGCAAAAAAAAAAAAA
>NC_051409.1:273735-273812 GCF_015228065.2 Penaeus monodon | reverse complement strand
AAAGAGGAATTACAAGTTATCTTCAAGAGCGACTTCCTGGATTTCAATAAAAATTGAGAAAAAAAGGAACATACGGG
>NC_051409.1:272048-272675 GCF_015228065.2 Penaeus monodon | reverse complement strand
CAATTAAGTAATCGAGGTATGAGGGCCACTCCTCGGGGCGTTCTGAAATAGACTGGCGAGCCGCGAGCCACCAGGTTGTCAGACAAATGGGTTGAGCTCCTGTTGTTTTCATCGTGGCGGTCGTATTGGCGTCTAGCGGTTCCATGTTGGTATGTTGTGGGTTTATGCTGGTATGTTGTTTGTGTTGGTACTTTGTGGGGGTATGTTGGTATGTTGTTTGTGTTGGTACTTTGTGGGGGTATGTTGGTATGTTGTTTGTGTTGGTACTTTGTGGGGGTATGTTGGTATGTTGTGGGGAGATGCTGGTATGTTGTTTGTGTTGGTACTTTGAGGGGGTATGTTGGTATGTTGTGGGGAGATGCTGGTATGTTGTTTGTGTTGGTACGTTGTGGGGGTATGTTGGTATGTTGTTTGTGTTGGTACGTTGTGGGGAGGTTGTGTGGTTTATGCTGGTATGTTGTTTGTGTTGGTACGTTGTGGGGAGAGGTTGGTATGTTGTTTGTGTTGGTATGTTGTTTATGATGATATGTTGTTATGTTGGTATGTTGTTGTTTATGTTGGTATTTTGTGGTTTTATGTTGCTATGTTGTCATGCAGTGATGGCTGTGCACAGACACAGTACCGACA
>NC_051409.1:271542-271691 GCF_015228065.2 Penaeus monodon | reverse complement strand
GATTAAAATTCTTAAGCAGAATACCGAAGACATTCCCAATGACGTCATACCTTTAAGTGATCAAAGAATAAAATCGTTAAAAGTAAAAAAAAAAATATTTGCAAATGTGACGAAAATTCTTGAGTGAAATGTGAGGACGTGTAGTTGCA
>NC_051409.1:271010-271363 GCF_015228065.2 Penaeus monodon | reverse complement strand
AAAAAAAAAAAGGTATAAAAAAAAGGGGAAAATTCGTCACCAGAGTGAAAGCGAAGTCAAGGAGTAAGTCAGACTGGAGTGGCACTCGAGGGAAGGGAAAACTCGAGGCCAGACACTTAAGACTCGAGGTGAGAGACTTAAGTGTTCACGAGACTTAAGTTGGGAGATTTCAAGACGTCGAGGACTTAGTGACTTGAGAGAATATTTGACTTAGAGAGGACGTAATTTAAAGAATTTTTGGACTTACAGAGGACTTGATTAAAAAAAAAAAAAAAACTTAGAGAACTTAGAATTAAGGAATGCTAAACTTAATCCCCCTAAAATCATGGAAATTCTCGCCAATCTAAAAAAAA
>NC_051409.1:270813-270989 GCF_015228065.2 Penaeus monodon | reverse complement strand
CACACTTTTTAAAAATCGATTCTTACCCCCCCCCCCAAAAAAAAAAAAAAGCAGATACCCCTCACCACCAACCTTACACCCCCCCCCCCAAACAACCCCCAAACCTTAACCAACCCCCCCTAAAAACCGAAACCTCCCCCCCCCCTGCCACCCACCGCCCATACCCAACCCCCCGC
>NC_051409.1:270521-270786 GCF_015228065.2 Penaeus monodon | reverse complement strand
CTCGCGAGGCGCAGACACACAGGCTCCGGGGTACCTGTTGCCGGGTGAAAAAGCGGCACCGGTCTGGCTCCCAAGGTCTCTCTCGCCTCTTCGCCCATTCGCCTCGTTTCTTGTGGCTTCGCTTATACACGCGTATGGTTGTTGTTGTTTGTTTTCTGTTCTCGTTTCTTTTGGGTTCGTTTATACACGCGTATGGTTGTTGTTGTTGTTGTTTGTTCTTCTGTTCGCCTCGTTTCTTGTGGCTTCGCTTATACACACGTATGGG
>NC_051409.1:270290-270355 GCF_015228065.2 Penaeus monodon | reverse complement strand
TATTCTCTCCTCATTCTTCTGGCTTCGTTTATTCACAAATATTGCTTTTTATTCACACATATGGA
>NC_051409.1:269762-270171 GCF_015228065.2 Penaeus monodon | reverse complement strand
CCCACATACGACTGTTTTCTTTCTTTGTTTATTTCTTCTTCTTCGTCTACTTCTCCATACATCTGGCTTGTTTTCTGTATTTTTCTTCTTCTTTTTGTTTATTGCCCTATACGTCTGTCTCGTTTTTTTTTCTTCTTCTCTTTTCGTTTATTACTTCATACGTCTGTTTTATTTTTGTTTCGTTTATTCAATCACACGTCTTGTCTTTTTTTTCTCTCTCGTCTCGTCTATTCTTCCAGTTTATCTTCTTTTTTTCTTCTTCCTTTATTCTACACATCGTATTTTTCTTCCTTTCTGTTACCTATACAAAATTTATTCTAATCTTTCTTTAACTTTTATTTTCTTCTTTTCATACCGTTAAGGTTTATTGGTGGCGAGTCACTCATCCAAACAGCTGATGATACGTGTA
>NC_051409.1:268461-269191 GCF_015228065.2 Penaeus monodon | reverse complement strand
CATCAACGGGGCCGCAGAGAACATCCCCAGCAGATGCACGATCACCTAATGGGCATATAGGTCAGTAAAGGTCACGGCAGGAAGGGTCAGCAGGGAGTTGGGGAGAGAGAGGAGAGGGGGGGGGACAGGTAATGGGGTTCAACTGCCCCACCCACCTGACCTGTTCGCTGATTGGCTAGGTCGACCTGTCCTTGCTTGTGCCACTCTGACCCCGTCGCGAATCAGGTCATTACTCACAAACGAGGTTGACTTTCAAACTCCTTAATTCTCCTTCTCACTTCTGCCCTTACTCGTTTGTGATTCATGGTCTGTTCATGTCAAGTGTTCCTCGAAACTCACTCTTTTTTTATGGTGGAGATGAGTATTTGTCAAGGCCGATATGAGCATCATGTCTCACGGTGTGTATACTCATGTCAGGTGCTCCAAGAGACTCATTATAGCAGAAATGAGTATAATGAATGTAGAGATGAGTATTATGAGTGAGAAAGTGCTCCAAGAGAATCAATTTTTTATAGCTGACATGAGTATAATGAAAGTAGAGATGAGTGTTATGAATGAAAAAAAAAGGAATGCGATATGTTGCTTTTCGTTGATAAGGTGCCATGATGTTGGGAAAACAATGGTGCCGTGAGATTGCACCGTTGCCAGATTAACGAAAAAATATCCTTTGCAACGACAGAGGAGGGAAGTTGAATGATTATTTCTATCAGAGAAACGAAAAAGGGGAGTT
>NC_051409.1:267770-267999 GCF_015228065.2 Penaeus monodon | reverse complement strand
TCCCGATCTCTCCCAAACTAAACAATGGCTCACACAAAAGTTGCTTTTCACCAGTTCGTGATCTCGAAGCGAATCACTTGATAATCAAACTCATTTATGCAACAGAAAAAAAAAACGTTAACGAAACCTCAAATCGAGCTGCAATTGCATTCGTTGATTCGCCGTCACTGGAGTCACGGCATCCTTATTGTTTAAAAAAAATTGACTGTTTTATTCTATTGCAATTTTG
>NC_051409.1:267656-267739 GCF_015228065.2 Penaeus monodon | reverse complement strand
ATATCATAAACGGATCGATCGAGATTTTACAAGGTTAAGATTTCGTAAGTGATGGAGATAGCGATTGGTGATAACGCTAGTGA
>NC_051409.1:267141-267265 GCF_015228065.2 Penaeus monodon | reverse complement strand
GCGAAAATGTTATATTTAACAATAAGTTGATCTGGTTTTTGCACTTTCTGACACTTCGAATATGGATTCACTCGTGCGGCCGGAATACCTTGACACCTCAATGGCAACAATGGTAATCTTAAAC
>NC_051409.1:266737-266803 GCF_015228065.2 Penaeus monodon | reverse complement strand
TGCATCACTTCATCTCCCGATCATCTCAAAACACAAGGATATCGGCGCCGTGTCATGTCAGCGAAA
>NC_051409.1:266312-266388 GCF_015228065.2 Penaeus monodon | reverse complement strand
CCCCCCCTCCCCCTCCCCCACCAACAGCCAAGGAAGGTCAAAGGTCGCTCAGGAATCTTAGAAGAAAGTGTAAAGC
>NC_051409.1:265215-265286 GCF_015228065.2 Penaeus monodon | reverse complement strand
GCACGCAGCATCCAGAGAGAGAAAGCAGGATGCACCGAGCCAAGTAATCGGTTCGTTGGTTGACCTTGGCT
>NC_051409.1:264122-264554 GCF_015228065.2 Penaeus monodon | reverse complement strand
TCAGATTACGAACAAAATAAAATATTGTTCACCACGACAAGTGTATAATTACAATCTCCTTCGCCTTTCCCTATCAACCCCTCTCCTATTTACCTTTTATCCTCTTGTTTATCCCTTCCCCCCCTCCCCTCCCCCCTACAATTCTCCTTTCCCCCCTCCACACACAATTCTCCTTTTCCCCCCTTCCCCTCCCCCCACACACAATTCTCCTTTTTCCCCCTTCCCCTAATTCTCCTTCCCCCCCCCCACACACAATTCTCCTTTTTTTCCCCCTTCCCCTAATTCTCCATCTTCTGCTTATTCTCTTTCTCTCTCGTCTTTTCTCACGGACTTTCTTGGGCGAAATGAAACGGCCTTGGAGGAGAAATTGAAAAATCTGCCGCCATTCGTTTGTTTGTGTGCGTATGGTCAGGTTAGTGGGTTACCCTGTCG
>NC_051409.1:263648-263720 GCF_015228065.2 Penaeus monodon | reverse complement strand
ATCGAAAAAACTCAATATCTGTAGATTTATTTAATCATCAGAAAAGTCACCCCCCACAAAAAATCCTCTTTT
>NC_051409.1:263482-263624 GCF_015228065.2 Penaeus monodon | reverse complement strand
TGTTATGAACACTTGCTCCCATTTCTGCAAAAATATCAAATGTCTCGGTATTTCTATTTCAGAGATTAGGATTTTCTTCACCTTTGCTTATATTTTCATCCATTCATCATTGTTATGCTGTAATAATATCAGTACAATCGAT
>NC_051409.1:263174-263380 GCF_015228065.2 Penaeus monodon | reverse complement strand
TTTTTGAGAGAGTAGAGGACACAACACTTGAATTCCAAATATTTTTCATCATCTTTTTCAATAGCAGCATCGACGGAAACCCCACACAGGATAACGATTAATATTAACAACAGACGTGTTATGAAAAAGACATGAGTTTTTTATTTCTTCTTCTTTATTGCAGTCACGTCTAATGCGAGTCTGGTTCTTTCTGGTTCTCTCTTACA
>NC_051409.1:262951-263085 GCF_015228065.2 Penaeus monodon | reverse complement strand
GAGCTTATCATTGTGATATTCCCGTTATTCGTTTAAAACAATGCTTAAGATGATTCTCTCAATCGAGTATATGATGTCATTCACCTCTTTTTTTTTTACTTTTTAAAAGGTTTGTTAACTTTGTCGTCACTAAC
>NC_051409.1:262227-262582 GCF_015228065.2 Penaeus monodon | reverse complement strand
TTGCATCGTATACCTATTCTCTTCTTAATTACATCCACTCATTCATTAGCATGTTGGCAATACCCAGGTTATTTTTTTTTAGCATCGTTGAGTGTCGCGCTACAGTTTTGCAAGAGTAACAGTGGCCTAATTTGCAACATTAGACGGGTTCTTTTGACTACCCCTTTGTGTGTTGCACCTACAACATGTACTGGAAGGGCACTTGTACTGGCTAGCGAGATTCCGCTATTTTCGCTTGAGATGAGCGATTTTTGCTCGATTAGCGATGGATGCTGACGTTGCGCTCAAAACCCAGATTTTTTTGGTTCGTTTGTTATCCAGAAAAAGGGATATCTTTATACAGATAACTATGATA
>NC_051409.1:262041-262191 GCF_015228065.2 Penaeus monodon | reverse complement strand
TGTAAGTGGGTATAAACATCTCCACAGAAAGATATTTATACACAGACAACCACGCGACAAATAAACACTAAAAACCCTATATCCTTATTTTTTTTTATAAATCGAGATAGCTACTTATAGACGCGTTGAAATCGCCGGAGATCTGGCATG
>NC_051409.1:261785-261994 GCF_015228065.2 Penaeus monodon | reverse complement strand
ACCCTAAGCCCTTGCAGAGTCATCGCCATCACATTGGCTGTATTATCCAACGCTTGTCTGTCACTCCTCTAAAATGCACTCAAGGTTGAATGCTTGTGAGACAAAGAAACGGAGAGAAAAGTTATAGGCACGTAGTCTTTGTTTACATTTTTTTCGCTTTCATTTTCGTATCCGTTTGTTTGGTTACGTTGTCCGTACGATGGAGTGTA
>NC_051409.1:261009-261588 GCF_015228065.2 Penaeus monodon | reverse complement strand
AAAGGTTTTAAACCACACCATCAAAAAACACTGTAAACACACTTAAATTCCAAACATTTTTCCTCTCTTTTTTTCTCTCTAACAAAATCGACACTAACCCCACACCGGGCAACGATTAATATTATCAACAAACGGGGACTCGTAACCATTATATATTTATTTTGGTAAACACTTTCCACTGGTGGTGCCACTTACCTGATATTTATGCCGTGTGGGTATTCGGTCAGTCAGTTCAGAGCTGGTTGAACTTTTGCCTTCATTCACACGTTTTGGGGGTCACTTGGTAAAGCTTGGTCGAACATTCAAATATTTACTTGAACTTTTATGCTATATTCACCCCGTCACTTTTTTTTCTATCTTTTTTCCAAGTTAAGAGCTCTTAGAGTAGAGACGTCACAATATCAAATAAAACCCCCCACAAAAAAAAACTAGGGGTAACAAACACAACCAAACACTATTCACGTCACGCTGAGAGGTCGCACAGTGATGCCGGCCGGAGAAACGCACCGACGGTCTTTTCCCTTCCAAAGTCGACGGGCAACTGAGGCGGAGGACTGCTCGCCAGCCGTATCTCAGGCA
>NC_051409.1:260755-260915 GCF_015228065.2 Penaeus monodon | reverse complement strand
AGTGGTTTACTCGTCTTAATTACTTAAAATCGAGACCAAAATCATGATAATTAGATTCGTTATCAGCTTTGTTGCCATTTTGTCATGCATGCAACTTGTGGACTTCCATTGCATTGTCATTGCAAGGTGAAGATGACGGGGAAAAAATGGCAAAGACGGC
>NC_051409.1:258849-259027 GCF_015228065.2 Penaeus monodon | reverse complement strand
GACCAAAGCGCCGTTATCATCAACCTCATTATTGACACAATACCACGAAAAAAATATCGAAATTTTCATAATAATCTATAAGATATATTTCACAGCCATCCATCCAATTTACGTTTTCTATTATCTTCATTCAGAATGTTTTTATAGGGGTCACTTATGTAAACTTGAGGCGTGTTTA
>NC_051409.1:258322-258510 GCF_015228065.2 Penaeus monodon | reverse complement strand
AAATTACTTATTTTTGAAAAAGCATCACTCATTTTCCTAACAGGCCGTGTTAATCTTCGGCGAGGTAAATACGACGTCCGTGTGCGTGTACGTGTGCGTCTGATATCGGAAATTTTACATAATCCCTTGAAAAAATAAATAAATAAGTGAGAACATATATGCTTTTAGGTTTCCAGCTCCACGTCACA
>NC_051409.1:258030-258094 GCF_015228065.2 Penaeus monodon | reverse complement strand
ATCAATTAGCTTTTCCCTTAAAAGACTTTTTTTGATTTTTTGTCTTTTCGAAACCCGGGAGTGA
>NC_051409.1:257833-257938 GCF_015228065.2 Penaeus monodon | reverse complement strand
GAAACTCGGGAGTGGACAATTTTTTTCCCACTGTGTTTTTTTTTTTTTTCCTTTTGAAACTCGGAAATTTATACTATGGCTGTATCCACAATATCCCCCCCCCCC
>NC_051409.1:257363-257445 GCF_015228065.2 Penaeus monodon | reverse complement strand
TACGTATTATAAGGAACTCTCGACGAATTCGAAACTCTAATTCTTCGTATCTAATGCAATAACGTTTCCTTTCAACACAGCG
>NC_051409.1:257048-257309 GCF_015228065.2 Penaeus monodon | reverse complement strand
TGACTTACAAAAACACTTTAAAACACGCACTTACTTTATTCCAGCAATTGTCATGACGAAGAAAAACGCGACGTTGAAAATGCCTCGAAACAACGCTCTTATCCTCTCTCGTTATCGCTATCGTTGCAATAACACACCTTTCGCAAAGTAGAGAGGGCGATGTTGCAAGCGCGGTGGCTGCAGTCCGTATGCCGGCCGGGAATAACCTTGCAACAATAAGATCTTGTCCCTCCTCATGCCTTGCCTGGTGAGGGGCTTAAA
>NC_051409.1:256588-256707 GCF_015228065.2 Penaeus monodon | reverse complement strand
TCCCTTGCTTCTGTCTCGCGCTGCCTCGAAAAAAAAAACAGAGCCAGAATTTTCCTAATATCAGGCAAGGCGGCGCTGCCCGGCAAACCGGTACCAGTATAAACAGCTGTTCCCGTACA
>NC_051409.1:255950-256085 GCF_015228065.2 Penaeus monodon | reverse complement strand
CACAACGCTTCGGAAGAGAGAAGGACGCATATTTGTATTGTTGTTATACGAATGCTGTTATATATCTAGGTGGCCTTGCTGGCGCTATGCATTTGTTTCATCAAATGCATACACATGCACACATACGAGCGCATG
>NC_051409.1:255826-255904 GCF_015228065.2 Penaeus monodon | reverse complement strand
TCCCCCCCCCAAAAAAAAAAAATCGTAAAAAAAATATTTTTTGCTTCCGAATAAAAAACCAAAAAATTAAAACCTCCA
>NC_051409.1:255691-255785 GCF_015228065.2 Penaeus monodon | reverse complement strand
GTGATTTTATTAGGTGCAAAATCATGGCAATAATGAGGTTGCAATCACTGAAGGGGGGGGGGGGGTAATAACACAGTAATAAGGAAGGAAGCGC
>NC_051409.1:255000-255337 GCF_015228065.2 Penaeus monodon | reverse complement strand
AACTCATCTTATAGTTTTTTCCACAGTGTCTCTTACGCCTGGCAGCGCACTCACCAACCAGCCAATCAGAGTCTTTGAAAATAGTGACCTCTGATTGGCTGAAAAAAAAAAAACACTTAATGACCCTTATTGAGTAAAAGTTTTTAATTTCGTCTGTTCTAGAGTTGTCTTTACTAATGCATGTGTTTCTTTTCCTTAAGTGTAATGTAATTGCAAAATAACGAATGATAAGTAATAATTGATATAAGAATAAATAAGAAGGTATAAGAATAACATGTATAAGCAAAATAAGGAGATTTATGACCATTACATAATATAATATAGTCTTTATCAGGTT
>NC_051409.1:254665-254954 GCF_015228065.2 Penaeus monodon | reverse complement strand
GCTGGTATTGTTCAGATTAATCTTTATCTAAGTTATTGTAATGAGAGTTAATCTTTTATCATAAACGCCAAAAGGTTTTTAAACAGTCATTAGTCATTAGTAGGAATTTATACTGTAAATGCAATTCTTATCATTGAAATGCATTCAAATATTCCTTCTACTGATATTTCTTGCATGCTCTTTATATCTATTATCTTTAGTACTACACTCAAAACCACTTTTTTTCTTATTTACTTATCTGTCAATTTTGATCAACCAATCGTTAAACCAACCAATTAAGCAATGAATT
>NC_051409.1:254312-254443 GCF_015228065.2 Penaeus monodon | reverse complement strand
CACCAATCAACGGATTTATCCATTTTCTGTACTATTTACCTACCCATTCTCTTATTTCCTTCTGTGCTCATACCCAGGGGCATCTGAACCAAACGCTAACTAAGACCAAACGTTAATTAGTCCATGAAACG
>NC_051409.1:253844-254222 GCF_015228065.2 Penaeus monodon | reverse complement strand
CTCATCACCTGCTATTCCCATACCCAGGAACAGAAAGACATAAGCCAGACATTATCTAATTAATGAGTCAATATATTCATCTCTCTTCACCCATCAACGCAGTTATCTTCATATTTTTTTTCTACGTTATCTATCTACCCGTCCACTTATCAGGGGCACCAGAGCCAAACGTTAACCAAGACCAAACATTGATTAATCTAAAAAATCCACGAAATCAATCAATTTATTTGTCCATCTCCATCAGTAAATATATCCAACAGTTTACTGTTTTATCTACCTGTTCACTCATCTCCTACCCTTGCGTACCCAGGAACAGCAAGGCGAAAGAACAAACGTTATTTAATATCTATATCAATCCACCCATTTGTTTTTCGTCAG
>NC_051409.1:253099-253777 GCF_015228065.2 Penaeus monodon | reverse complement strand
CCCATTCACTTATCACCTTTACCCTTCCCATACCCAGGGACAGTAAGTCAAAATACCAAACGCGAAGCAGTTATAACTAGGATACCAACCCACCCATTCCCTTCCCATACCCAGAAACAAGTCAAAATACCAAACGCGAAGCAGTTATAACTAGGATACCAACCCACCTATACCCTTCCCATACCCAGAAACAAGTAAAAATACCAAACGCCAAGCAGTGTTAACTAGAATACGAACGCACCCATACCCTTCCCATACCCAGGAACAAGCCAAAATACCAAACGCCGAGCAGTGTTAACTAGAATACGAACGCACCCATACCCTTCCCATTCCGAAAAGCATACAAGCCAAAATACCAAACGCCAAGCAGTGTTAACTAGAATACGAACGCACCCATACCCTTCCCATTCCGAAAAGCATACAAGACAAAACACCAAACGCCAAGCAGTGTTAACTACCATACCAACCCACCTTTCAGAAAGGGGAACTCCCAGGTGCGGAGATTAGGGGACCACAGGGAACAGGTGAATACGTCCTTCGTTGACTGTATTGAGGCTCTCGTGGGCAAATGCAGGTCAGATCATTCCTTATAATGTCAACGCGAGGATGTGCATACGAAATGGATGGATGGATGCTGTCCTTTTGCTGTCGGCGTTGTTGGGATCTCTGTGTGATTCC
>NC_051409.1:252069-252882 GCF_015228065.2 Penaeus monodon | reverse complement strand
ACGTTTGGCTCGATCTTTTGTTCCTGAATTTACATTGACGACATTAATTACAAGATAAAAAAATGATATCATTGAACTGCACCAATATGCCACTCCTCTCGTCATCATCACTACTACCTTTATTCTTATTTTTCTCTGTCTCTTATTCCCTCTTTTTCTTAATCAGCAAAAAATGCCATGGTAAACAAACTACTTGTTACTCAAATATATACTAAAATGACTGTACCCTTATAACAACCATTACCTCGATGACAATTCACCATATATACTTCGATGAATCTGCTTTTATAACAACAATTTTCTCAAAGATAATTAACCACATTATTACGATAAATCTGCTTTCATAATAACCATTACCACAATGACTATTAACCATACATAATTCAATAAATCTGCTTTTATAACAACCATTTTCGCTAAGAAATAATTAACCATATATACTACGATGATCATGCTCTTATAACGACCATTTCCTCATCCCCACAAACGGAACAGGAAGTCAGTATTACGCTACATGCAAAGCAACATCAGCATAATTGCAAGCAGGCAATCGTTATGTAGATGTAAGTGTTATGCCATATTAGCACTGGTCGTGTCTTGCAGTGTTTTCCTCTTGTGAGGAGGTGTTAATTTTTCTCCTACTGACGATATAGGATTATTTGTTAATTTATTTTTTGCGCATGAATAAAATCTTCCTACTTTTGTGAAAATTCCTGGGTAATTCTTCTGCTCGTCACGTTTAATACAAGTGTGATGAATAAAGCTTCGAAAAATATGTTTTTTGCGTGTTTGAGATGTTATTACGAAGCATGA
>NC_051409.1:251747-251889 GCF_015228065.2 Penaeus monodon | reverse complement strand
CACTTTTAAGTGATTCCACGGCAATCGACTTCCATATTACTTCTTTATTGTTTGTTTAGATTTATATACCAATATTCCTTTTCATTTTTCCTGTATCATTGTTTTTAAAAAAGTTCCTTTATTTTATCTTGTTTTCCGTGAT
>NC_051409.1:251408-251713 GCF_015228065.2 Penaeus monodon | reverse complement strand
TAATCGCTCTTATGTTGCTGTTAGTATTCACTCGTTCCTCATCTGTTCTCGTAAATTCCTCTTTCAAATATCTTAATATATTACATACAGGGTTTTCTTTTTTCTTAAAAACGTTCTAAGTCAAATTAAGTCTACAAAGGAAAAGCTAAGATATGGTTTATGAAAAAAAAAAAAAACGTTTCTAAAGCAACTCTATAAACGTTTGTTTCGTAATGTACAGATGTTTATAGCGTGATATCTGTGACGTCATGATATTAAGGTCTATGGTCAGAATTAAACATGTTTGTGGGTATCATGTATACCCC
>NC_051409.1:250479-250707 GCF_015228065.2 Penaeus monodon | reverse complement strand
CAGCCAACAGAAAAAACGCTATTTTTTCCACTCTAGGAAATATATTCGTACACGTATTTCTATTTGCAATTGCACGGCGTTCCAGCATGCCCGGTTGCATACGTGAATGCCCTCTGGAACCCCACGCCTTATAGTCGAAAATTCCCCCCCTCCCCCCCCGAAAACAGAGAGAATTTTCCTAAAAGTCGCTTGAAGGTCACTTGAGATGCCTTTTCAAGCACGTCCGCC
>NC_051409.1:249487-249750 GCF_015228065.2 Penaeus monodon | reverse complement strand
ACTTTTTGCGAAATACTGGGCTGCCAATTACAACTGACATAATTTCTTTGACATTAGTTTAAGCCTATCGTACTTTTTTACTTTAAAACTTACGTGTAAAAGATTTTTTTTTTTATCTTCATTAAAAACATAGGCCGGTAATCTAGTTTTTTATGTTAATTCTTTTTTTTTGTAATACGCAGTACCCATTTGCATAAATCAATGCTGTTTAATAATTATAAGTCACTGGTGAAATATGCCATGAATTTATATATAATACTGGA
>NC_051409.1:249157-249440 GCF_015228065.2 Penaeus monodon | reverse complement strand
TGTCATTTCAGAAAAAAAGTCTCCGCAATTATTTATTCTTTGGGACTGAGATGTTGGTGCACCTGAGGCTGACGTCAGAGGTATATAAAATGAATAAATTTATGTAAATTATTAGTAAGTTTAAATGAAAAAAGAATTTTGACGATAAAAACTGAGATTAAAGTGATATTTCTTTTAATGCTATAAAAGGAAATAGAGTAATTACATGACCTTCGCGCTATTTTCGTGGTTAAAGTCATCATGTAAAATTATTTATAGACCGAATATGTAAAGTTCATGGAAT
>NC_051409.1:248432-248565 GCF_015228065.2 Penaeus monodon | reverse complement strand
TCCCCAAGAACACATATACTTTTCTCTATAATCTATTATTTTCACATCATCATTCCTTCTTTATTTTCCTAAATCTACTTGTCTTTTTTTCCCGCAGATAATTCGTCTATCGTAAGTAAATAAACCTTTGTAC
>NC_051409.1:247887-248111 GCF_015228065.2 Penaeus monodon | reverse complement strand
GTGCTAATGACTTTAATTGTGATAATGGAGATGGTAATATTGATTTAAATAATAGCTGTATTGTCTGTTAATTCGCATTAATCACTCTTATTTTATTAATCTATCTATTTTGTGGACGCTGACTGCTCGTTCTATCTTCCTTCGTTTCCAAACAAGAGAAAATTTATTTATTTACACAATTTTTCTCTTCCTATTTGAACAAAAAAAAAACCCAAGTCACTGTT
>NC_051409.1:247619-247860 GCF_015228065.2 Penaeus monodon | reverse complement strand
TCCATGCTTCATGATACCACGCGGACTGAGACAATACCTCTGAAAAATACAAACCTTTTCTTAGATTTTCCTATTCATATCGCCCAAGCAGTCGCCATGGAATCACCATGCACCATGCAGCCACCATGGTACAAGCCAGCACCATGGTACAGTCACTACACCCGTGTATAAAGCTTCGTTCAGGATATCTTACCGAGGTTTCGTGTACATGGTCCTTATCACGTACACACGAGATCTTGGA
>NC_051409.1:245317-245491 GCF_015228065.2 Penaeus monodon | reverse complement strand
GGGGGGGGGGGTCAGTGTAAAACACTACTCACAAACAATTTTTTTTTCGCTCCTTTGTTCAATATAGAACATTACTTATCCGTTACCGACCAGAAAGAGGGGTGGGGGGGGGAAGCATTAATAATAATTGTTGAATAATATTGCATGTTGTGGTAAGTGTGAGTGTACAGTTAA
>NC_051409.1:244970-245063 GCF_015228065.2 Penaeus monodon | reverse complement strand
ACTCCCAACTCCCCTCAAGCTACCCCCTCCCCCTTATTATCATGACGAAGGAGGGGGTAAGGCGGGGGGGGAGGGACTCGATAACGTGGACGA
>NC_051409.1:244049-244288 GCF_015228065.2 Penaeus monodon | reverse complement strand
TCGTACAGAGACAAAGGATGTTGACAATAATGAAAACGATTAGTTATGCAATAAAATAACAACAACAAAAATACACTGATTTTAGTAAAATCGATGGCTATCACTTTTTTTTTTGACAAAGACACCCATTTCTTATCTATCATCATATACTGCTTTGCATACCGAATCGAAATTAACAGTAATGTAATTATATCGTTATTTAGACCACAATCCGTCAGTAACTTTTCTTTCGTAATCCT
>NC_051409.1:243806-243993 GCF_015228065.2 Penaeus monodon | reverse complement strand
TAGTGTTAATCATAAGCGTAAACATTCCTGGGTAACCAAGGAAGTTGCAACACCCTCATTGCATGCAACGTGATAATTCTGAGGCAATTATCACAAATTATCACTTCTGGAGCGAATGCGTTAGATAAAGGGTCTGTGTTTAGTCTTGGTACGTGGAGCGAAGCAAGGAAATTCTGATCTGCGATAT
>NC_051409.1:242362-242526 GCF_015228065.2 Penaeus monodon | reverse complement strand
AGTCTACCTATAAAAGTCTTCCGTTTTCTCTGAAGTTTTGTACGTTTTCTATGACTTATTCAACATAAACTATAACTTCTCGAATATTTTGTCCCAGAAAAACATTGAGGAATTATAAGATTAATAACTTATCATCATTATCTATGAACGAGGCTACTTTTCAC
>NC_051409.1:241361-242024 GCF_015228065.2 Penaeus monodon | reverse complement strand
GGATGACATACACATGCATACATTGTATTCTTGCGTCTGTGTGTATAGAGATACAATGCACAACTCTCTACTGACTTCACCTGCAGCGTCTTTAACCCCTTATATTCAGCACCAGTTCTCTGCACACGTTTTAAAACCCGTAGTCTCGCCTCTTTCTCTATATCCTCAAAACCGTTGTCTTCATCTTTTTTATTTATATGTAACATTCGTATTCTGGGAACCATCACTAACCCTAACGTGGATTGCAGCATGTTTAGCTATATTTGTTGCTTTAGCGTCATCTTCTTCCAGATATATACAGTTGTGCTCGGTTGTGAAATTTCGTTAACTATCATTACGTTTGATTCTTACAACAACCTTGTAAAAAATTCCCTTATTCATTCCTGCATTTTTTAAAATTATTAATCACGAATCACTCCAGCCTGAATGAAGATTCCTAACTCACTCCCTATCACTTCAAACGGTTGTCTTGAGGCTTTTAAAATCTATCGCCGTGACTTCAGCCCCACTGTTATGTCTCCCTCCCACTCGCTCGCACTCGCGTGAACTGTCTTGTTACTACGCAGAGAAAGAGCAGTTTTTAGAAAGGAATTAACAGGCAAGAGAAATGTATAACAGGGGGAGAAGGTCAGACATATTATTAGTGTTGGTTATCCAGTACTT
>NC_051409.1:241082-241204 GCF_015228065.2 Penaeus monodon | reverse complement strand
CCAGTACTTACACGAACATCACCCTATCATCACCAATGTGAGCCATGTGTCTTGTACCTACAAGACACATGGTAGTGACGTGAAAAACAAAGCAATATGTCACCATACCAAATAATGCTTAA
>NC_051409.1:239967-240158 GCF_015228065.2 Penaeus monodon | reverse complement strand
AAAAAAACATGACATTTGTTATAATAATAAAAAGCAATAGCAAGTAGGAAGACTTGCGGAGACGTCGTCAGCTCGAAATACGTACATCAAGTATTTAACGATTTATAAAGATTTTATATGATAGGATATTAGGTACTATGTTTATATACCATAATCGGAGTATATATAAATACCTTACACATAGCGCAAGT
>NC_051409.1:238052-238117 GCF_015228065.2 Penaeus monodon | reverse complement strand
GAGAAAAACTGCCAAAGAATGAGGGAACAAGAAAGCAAAGAAAACAGTAAATGATAACAAAACGC
>NC_051409.1:237900-238010 GCF_015228065.2 Penaeus monodon | reverse complement strand
ACCTGACTCACACTCTTGGCTGGGAATCGCAAAGCAAAAATTACATGCTAATTATGTGTCTCTGCGTTGAAATGTTAAACCAAGTGGATGTTTAGAAGCGATTTATTTGA
>NC_051409.1:237507-237618 GCF_015228065.2 Penaeus monodon | reverse complement strand
TAATTAAGGATAGTAAAACGGAGCTTTTATTTGTGAAATGCATCGTTGGGTTTAATCTTGTTTTCGATTTGAGGCATAAAATAGTGCGCTCGCATGTGTGTATGGAGGGCT
>NC_051409.1:237217-237459 GCF_015228065.2 Penaeus monodon | reverse complement strand
GGGAACCCGTGTTAAAGCGTCTGGCACGCAATCACATAATCACACAATGAAACAGTCGGTTTAGATAGATATTTTGCCAGTTGCCATTCTGAATTAAATCCTATATATTAAACATGTCAAGGCCTTGTCAAGGGGGTAGTATAGTATAGTGCGGTCCTTGTGTGACTGATTAAGCAAGGGAATTCATAATTTGCAAGGGTTAGAGATTCCTTGTTCATAATCTGCCGATTTGTCAAGAAAAG
>NC_051409.1:237077-237154 GCF_015228065.2 Penaeus monodon | reverse complement strand
AATTTAAATTCAAACAGTATCAGACACTTTAGGCGACAAGAATCCAAATTCTGCTTCCGCTAAAATCTCTCAAGATA
>NC_051409.1:236892-236995 GCF_015228065.2 Penaeus monodon | reverse complement strand
CTTTATTTCGTCTGCTCTCCTCCCCTGACTTCATAAAACCTGCAAAACTATAATTCGGCAACTGATATCACTGGCCACTGTTGACGCCACGCTGTCTGGCGCC
>NC_051409.1:236613-236858 GCF_015228065.2 Penaeus monodon | reverse complement strand
ACTGCGTATACTTGAGTACCTTTGCACATATTCATCGGGCACTTCACTGTTTGGACACAAGTTCTCTGCTGGTTGACAATTTTCATAAAAAAAATCTACAAATCAAAGATCAAAAGTGACTTCCATTAAGAAACAATATTTTGCGGAGAAAATTTCGGAATCTGACATCAGGTGATTCCTTGGCGCCACGCTGTCTTGCGATGCTCCGTGCCAAGGGATTTCTGTCGACTTTCTACTGTTACTAC
>NC_051409.1:233695-233854 GCF_015228065.2 Penaeus monodon | reverse complement strand
ATAAAAACGGCTGAATGTCTTTTATAACGACCAATTGACGTAAGGAGAACAAGATAATCGTTGATTGCTTCTTGTCACGTTACGCTTGATTGTCTGGCATAAAGAGTCATTATGTATTTATTTCAGATACTTTGCTTCCAGTTTGTTTAAGTGGGGGCG
>NC_051409.1:232922-233020 GCF_015228065.2 Penaeus monodon | reverse complement strand
ACAGAGTGAAATATCGAATCAGTACCATATAAAAACCTACACGAATTATGTAATGACTTCCTTTGACACTCAGGAACAGATGAGACTTTACTTAATAT
>NC_051409.1:232119-232332 GCF_015228065.2 Penaeus monodon | reverse complement strand
TAAAACCAAGTGCCTAATATCACACAAGTGCCAGATCAGCAGGCACTAGAAATAAAGCAGGAGATCGAGCTAGCAGAGTGCCATCGCCGCTGCCAGGAGTACCAACAGGGCCGACGCAGCAGGGATGCAAACGCCAGAGCCACCTCGGGCGCCACGGTAATTGGTTCTGGAATCCAGATTGGGATTTTAGGCTGGGTGGTGGTCTGTCGTGTT
>NC_051409.1:231502-231567 GCF_015228065.2 Penaeus monodon | reverse complement strand
TATTCATCGCGGTAACTGGTTCTGGAATCCAAATTGGGATTTTAGGATGGGTGGTCTGTCGTGTA
>NC_051409.1:231227-231343 GCF_015228065.2 Penaeus monodon | reverse complement strand
TGCTCTGGAATTCAAATAAGGGTTTTAGAATGGGTGATTTATCGTAAAAAAAAGAGAGAGAGAAAAAAAAGTCCCAGCGATTTGTTCTGGGAAAAAAAAAAATCATGATCTGTCGT
>NC_051409.1:231083-231149 GCF_015228065.2 Penaeus monodon | reverse complement strand
ATAAATCATCGCGATAATTTGTTCTGGAATTCAAATAAAATTTTTAGGATGCGTGATCTGTCGGAA
>NC_051409.1:230786-230907 GCF_015228065.2 Penaeus monodon | reverse complement strand
ACTGTTTGCCTGTCTGTCTAGCTTACTGCGTTCAGTATGCAAATATATCGTACGACTATATTTGCATAAAAGTCAAGATATTCCTCAAATTTATCCCATTATCAAACTTTATACGGAAGTG
>NC_051409.1:227881-230599 GCF_015228065.2 Penaeus monodon | reverse complement strand
GCCTTTCAGTTCATCACAATCTATTCGCTTTTCAGTTCATTCATCAACAATCTATTCGCCTTTCAGTTCATCACAATCTATTCGCTTTTCAGTTCATTCATCAACAATCTATTCGCCTTTCAGTTCATTATCACAATCTATTCGCCTTTCAGTTCATCACAATCTATTCGCCTTTCAGTTCATCACAATCTATTCGCCTTTCAGTTCATTCATCAATAATCTATTCACCTATCAAGCTACAAATCCACCTTTCTATCACCTCATCCATCTATTCATCAAGCAATCTAACCATCTACTTATCATAAATTCGCATTCTTCTGTTTCATTCCCTCCATTACCTTCCTTTGTTGGCTTGCTTCAGATCTTCCAAAGTGTTCGTATCAACAGATTTGTCACCAAGTTCGAACGTCGGCTTGGTAACACTGTCCACCTCCTTCTCCCTCTGTGTCGTAACGCTGTGCATGACACCCTTTTCGGTTGTGGTTGGCATGTGCTTGCGGTCATGCAAGTCAGGGACGATTGATATGCTCTGCAGGTCATTTATGTCGGGTACGGGTGATATGTTGTGCAGGTCATCCAAGTCAGTTGGGACTGAGGTTGAGGTCATCTTTTCTTCCATTTCAGGCATTGATACCATCGTGTTATTTTCATCCATGTCAAGCATATCAGGCATGGAGGTCATTGTAGAGTGTTCTGGCATGTCGGGCATAGCTGTCGTGGAACTGTGCTCATCCACTTCAGGCATCAACATGGTCGAACTGTCAGTGTCCATCTCAGGCATAGACTCCACTGTACTCTGTTCACCCATTTCAGGCATAACCGACGTCTGCATGACATCAGTAAGTTCCTCCTCTGTTCCATTGAGAATGGATTCGGTGTCAATGACTTCAAAGGGAATGGATCTTCCCTCAGGGAATAGGAACTGAGGGTTGATTGGGGTGACGTGGGGTTCTTCAGGTCTTATCTCGAACACAACACCTTGGAGTTCTTCTTCAGGTTTCATCTCGGACATGCTGCTGTTAATGGGAACAACCTGTGGTACTTCGGGTATAATTTCATGTACACTGCCGTCGACTGGAACACCATGTGGTTCTTCAGGAATAATCTCATGTACACTGCCGTCAGTTGGAACAGGATGGGGTTCTTCGGGTCTGATCTCAAATACAATGCCATCAACTGGAACATGATGTGGATCTTCTCCAGGTTTCACCTCAGGAACACTGCCGTCGACTGGAATAGCATGGGGTTCATCTGGTTTCATCTCAGAAACACTGCCGTCGACTGGAACAGCTTGGGTTTCATCTGGTTTCATCTCAGAAACACTGCCGTCGACTGGAACAGCTTGGTTTCATCTGGTTTCATCTCAGAAACACTGCCGTCGACTGGAACAGCATGGGTTTCATCTGGTTTCATCTCAGAAGCACTGCCGTCGACTGGAACAGCATGGGTTTCATCTGGTTTCATCTCAGAAGCACTGCCGTCGACTGGAACAGCATGGGCTTCTTTGGGTTTCACCTCAGATGCAATGCCATCAACTGAAACATTATGTGGTTCTTCAGGGTTCACCTCCAATAAACTGTCATCAGCTAAGACGCCATGGGGTTCTTCAGGTTTGATCTCAGATACAATGCCGTCTGGCAGAACACTTTGTGATACTTCAGATTTTACATCAGACATACTATCGTTGACTAAAACAGCTTGTGGGTCTTCAAGAGCTTGTTCAGATAAGCTAGCACTGTCCAGAGCACTGTGTGGTTCTTCAAATTGTGGTTCAGATACACTGGTGTTGTCTGGGACATCATGTGGTTCTTGTTCAAGTGTTATTTCAGATATGCTGCTGTTGGCTGAAGTACCTTGAGGTTCTCCTTCAAGTTCAAGTTCAGTTATACTAGTATTATCAGGAACAACGTGTGTTTCTTGTTCGAGTTCAAGTTCCGATACAGTGCCGTCAGTTGGAACAGCTTGTGGTTCTTGTTCAAGATGGTGTTCTGAAATGCTGTCATTGATACTTGAAGCAGGTCTCATGGCTGTGTGAGATGACAAGGCTTTCTTCACTGCGTTTAAGAGAGGATATCTGGAATTGGAGCATGAATGGAAAATCATTAAAAGATGATACAGCCTTCACTAAGGAGATTCTAACTTTATGACATCTGAGCCTGCATTTAACTTCCTTTGATACAAAGTATTAAGTGTAATACCCAAATATTAGGTAACAATTTATAAAATATAAATACAAAATTTGAAAATTAACTGACCTTATCATTCATATATATAAACACTAACAGCTACTATCATAATAATGGCAATAATCATAGCTACAGTAACGATATACTAAAGATAATAACAATTATAAAATTAACTTTTAAGTAATCCGAAGAGTGCAAACCTCTGCCAACACCCAAAAAGTACATGACCCCTTTTGCAGAAGTAATGACAACTGTATGAAAACAATTCATCAGAACAAGAACTCACTTCATCCCTGTCTGACTGCAAGTACCGTTGAAATCATCCGTATCAACAGACCAAACCATAATGCCGCCCAATCCAAGTTTCTGTGCAAAAGCGACCTTGAGTCCAACGGAGATTGTGTCATCAAAGGATATCCACATGTTGTCCCGATACATGTATGGAACTTGGTGGCTCTTATGCCAGACCAGGGTCCAATGTCCTTGCTCGGTGGTTTGTTTCTCACAAATCTGGTTGGGCAGGGAGATAATG
>NC_051409.1:226948-227613 GCF_015228065.2 Penaeus monodon | reverse complement strand
AGTGATATTGGGATATGAAACCATGTTACTACAGTTGTTCTGGAGCATGTCTACAAAAGTAAAAATTCATACATGTACTGGTATATTTAAAGAAGTTTATGTGGATTGGTCAATAGGCTTTGAAAAGGAGGAATAAGCTGTATGTATCAGGGAACGATAAGAAATATAACTCTAAGATAAGATATTCATCTAATGTATGTTTTAGTGATATGAGCAATCCATGGATGCAATGGCAATATAAGAATTTTCAGGAATAAAAAACTAGGAGAGCATATACGGGAGTGGGATTGATAACCTCTACTGTAATAGGGGAGCCTTGTTCCCTTGTCCTTCTTGTGTATCCACTACCGCAGACATGACACATAAAAATCACACCAAGAAACAACAAAATAAGCCTCCTAACTAACTTACTAGCATTTCACCATATAGTCATTACTGTTGCATTTTGTGATTATGAAAAAATAAATACATTTCCAAATTGCCAGAAATATCACATATCTATATAATTCATAATATAATAGCATACGATAATATTGATAGCAAATAATCAAATCTTGAAAGTACACAATTATATCTATCAATGTAATATTATCTAGTTTAACTTAACCTCATGTTGTCTCAACCAACCTAATCCCATCATTCTTTACCTCACCTGACCTCACTTC
>NC_051409.1:225386-226621 GCF_015228065.2 Penaeus monodon | reverse complement strand
TCATTATAGCCAAGGAAGCCGTCCTCCTTCGTATAAGGTCCAGCGAAGGCCGAAGGAAGTGTTGGTGCGCCGATGGTGTTGCTAGCTGGATCCTGAAGGAGGTAGGATCGGCCAAAGAATCCTAGGCCAAGGACCACCTTCTCTGGAGGTGCTCCTGCGTCGAGGTACATCTTGACGGTGTATTCCTTAGTAAGGGAGGGGGTACAGGTTAATTAGAATGATCATTTTCAGGGTCATAATTATTGTGTCGATGATTATAATGATATTGGTGGTGTGGGTTTATTGAAATAATCATAAAATGAACAAAATATAACAAATTTAAATAAATCCAAGTTATTAGTAACATTCAACAAATCTTAATTAAACAGAAGCATTGCAAAATACACAAAAAGTAACAAATAGAATTTTACACAATCGGAGTAAACAAACAACCCTACAACACGACAAAGCTTACAGATGCAACTGTATACTGCAACATTTTAAGTGGAAAGACCTGTCGTCTATTGTGGATTTGTAATTTCGTTGTAGATCAATCCAGCAATCCAGCTTAACACCAAAATCTAATCAATTAGTCTCTAGATCATGAATAAAAATTGCACAAATCTCTGTCACAAGCCAAAAGAAATTTTACACGTAATCCTGCCAAAAAACCAATGGACAATCCAAGCATCCAAGAAGTGCCGCCTATTACACAACCTTGTTTTTCAGCAGAGATCAGTATAGCAACACAAAGGCCAATTTCTCATTCAAATCCCAAATAAAGGCAGCCTAGGATATAACCTCCCTCTTCAACAAAAACCTTAAGCAGTAATGCTCAGTCCAGTTCCTCAACCAAACCTCGTTTATAAAGAGCCTAGTAAATAACCTTCCTCAACACAGACCATAAGAAGCTATACGAAGACCAGTCCCTCAACCAAGCCCCTCCTACGCGCGACTTCCATCCCTTCCCTTCAGAAGAGACCAGTTCTACTCCTTACCACGTTGCGCATCTTGTCCTCCGCGCTCTCATCGTCCCTCGGGTACAGGGGCGAGTTGTGGCCCGTCCGACCGTCCCATTTGCCGTGGTAGTCGTACGACGCGATGTGCATGAAGTCTAGGTGTTGGGAAAGTTCCGGGATATTGTAAGCGACGCCGACGATCCCCTTGTCGGCTGCCATGGCGGCGGTCAGGCTCCAGCCGTACTTAGAGAATTCTTCTTTGAGTTCCTGCGGAGGAGGAGTGGCATTTTTTGAGGA
>NC_051409.1:224926-225272 GCF_015228065.2 Penaeus monodon | reverse complement strand
GTTTTGTGTCGATACGTCTGTAAATTATTAGGTTTGTTGATTACTTGACGCCGCTACTAGAAATATCATTTATCGCATTCACAATGATGCTACAGATCAATTTCCTTTTTAACATGTAGTCGAGATGATGAATTTAAAATAGATACACTGATCACGATTACTGAAATGTATTATTGTACAGTTTACATGTCACTGAACTTAAGAGAATCCGAGGCGTTTCTGCGAGGGAGGAAATGCGTTTTTTTTTTCTCTCTCTCTCTGTTCTTCTTCTTAAGATGTTATTGTTCTGTTCTTTAACTTGTGTCATTGTTTTGTAATGAATTTGTTCGTGTGAAGAAAGTTAGAA
>NC_051409.1:224662-224887 GCF_015228065.2 Penaeus monodon | reverse complement strand
ATATGTTTTACAAAGTGACCGTATTTTGCATTTTTTTTTTTTATTTCACGTATTTCCAAATTATCCTACAGTGTGTTCTTCTATCGTTCATCATAATCAAGTGTTATTTTAATCGATTCCATCTTTTATCTTTCCGTCATACTAATATTATTATATATTTATTTCAGGAGATAAAATCGATTTATTATTCATTCCAACAAGATTTATATCTATCTATCTATCTAT
>NC_051409.1:223602-223788 GCF_015228065.2 Penaeus monodon | reverse complement strand
GGAATAAGGAACAAAGAAAAGAAAAGAGAAACATCAATAAACACCAAAAGAAAATAATATAAGAGAAAATAGAGAGAAAAAAAACTATTTATGTATAAGACGTAAATTAATAAAATTAGGAATAGGAGTAATATGATAACAATAATGAAAATGATGAGAATAAACAGAACAGCGGCAACATAAGAT
>NC_051409.1:223032-223173 GCF_015228065.2 Penaeus monodon | reverse complement strand
ACGAAGACTGACCTTGGCTAGAAGGACGAAATTCTCCCTGTCGGCCGGGACGCCTCCTCTCGTGGCCGGGTACTCCCAGTCGAGGTCCAGGCCGTCGAGGCGGTGCTGCCTGGCGGGGAGACAGGATTTTCAGCCTTTGAG
>NC_051409.1:222849-222953 GCF_015228065.2 Penaeus monodon | reverse complement strand
GGAGGGGAGAGAGGGGGGAGGAGGGGGAGGGGGTATTCCCAGTCGAGGTCCAGGCCGTCGAGGCGGTGCTGCCTGGCGGGGAGACAGGATTTTCAGCCTTTGAG
>NC_051409.1:222702-222810 GCF_015228065.2 Penaeus monodon | reverse complement strand
GGGGGGATTTGGGGGGGAGGGGGGGAGAGGGGGAGGCCGTCCAGCTGGTACTGCCTGGCGGGGATTTTGAGCCTTTGGGTTTTGGTTTTGGGGAGTTGGGGGGGGGGG
>NC_051409.1:221960-222182 GCF_015228065.2 Penaeus monodon | reverse complement strand
AATGTCCTTGCTATCGTTCTTATTGGTGTTGCAGTTGATGTTTTTAATGATGAAGGTGATGTACGTTTAAATCTATGATGGTGAGTGTCTGATTTCTCCGTGCGTGCGTGTCAGTCGGAGGGAAAAGTCAGGGTCGTATACTTGAATTTTGATCTTAAAATGGATGGCAAGAGTCATGGCTAATGCATCGGAACTGTGAAGTTTCTGAAAGTTCAAAAGTTA
>NC_051409.1:220833-221127 GCF_015228065.2 Penaeus monodon | reverse complement strand
CACCGCCCCTCTCCCCTCTGCCCCCTCTTTCCCCTCCATCCCCCTCCCCCTTCCTCCCCTCCCCTTCACCCCTCACCCCCTTCCCCTCCCACCCCCCTCCATCCCCTTCCTCCCCCCCAATCACTCACCGTATGAACCCGACCGCCGACTCGATAAAGGCTCTCCTCGCTGTGCTGTTCCTCGCCATACTCGAGTACTTGGTCGAGCCTTCCGTCCATCCTCCCACGGCGACCACCACCTTCAGCTGCGGGTTCTGCGCCTTCAGGCCCACCGTGCGCTCGATGGCTCCTGCGG
>NC_051409.1:218969-220418 GCF_015228065.2 Penaeus monodon | reverse complement strand
AATTGATAGAGGGAGGAAAGGGAGGGAAAGTATATTGTTACATAAGCGATAGAGATAGATCGATGATGGAAGGAGAGGATGCAATTCGTTTAGCAAAAAAAAAGCGATTAGAATCATCAACGACGAAGAAAAAAAATTGAGTGTGAGAAAAAAGCAAACGGATATTGAAAAAGATCCAGAGATTCATAGCTGGATAAAACAAAGAGGTTAAAACTAGAAAAAATCAAATACGATAATTGAAAGAAAGTCAGGAGCGAAAAAATAACCATGATGGTAAGATAAGGAAAAAATAAGGAGTAAAACTTAAAAAACACCATAGATAGAAAATCAGAATAAGTAACCGAAAAAAAGATAACATTGATGTCAAACTGGGGAAAATTGGAGGTAAACAATTAAATATTTACAACAGTGATAAAATAGATAATGAAACTAATAACGTCAAAAATAAAAACAAATCAACCTCTCTTTGATATCCCACATGATCAAATTATAAAAAACAAACCATGAGTAAATCTTGTCCAACCGACGTAAAAGAAAAAAAAATAGTAACTTAAAAAAACCCAACATGACGTCAACTGAAAAAAATCCAACCATGACGTCAAAACTAGAAAAAACCAACCATGACGTCACAACTTGAAAAAATCCCAACCATGACGTCAAAACTAGAAAAAATACAAACCATGACGTCACAACTTGAAAAAATCCCAACCATGACGTCAAAACTAGAAAAAAAATCCCAACCATGACGTCAAAACAAGAAAAAAAACAACCATGACGTCACAACATGAAAAAATCCCAACCATGACGTCAAAACTAGAAAAAAATCCCAACCATGACGTCACAACTAGAAAAAAGATCCAACAATGACTTCATAACTAGAAAAAATCCAACCATGACGTCATAACTAGAAAAAATCCCAACCATGACGTCACAACTTGAAAAAAATCCCAACCATGACGTCACAACTAGAAAAAATCCCAACCATGACGTCACAACTAGAAAAAATCCAACCATGACGTCACAACTAGAAAAAAATCCCAACCATGACGTCAAAACTAGAAAAAATCCCAACCATGACGTCACAACTAGAAAAAATCCCAACCATGACGTCACAACTTGAAAAAAAATCCCAACCATGACGTCACAACTTGAAAAAAAAAATCCCAACCATGACGTCACAGCCCATCGTCACTCACTGCCTCTGACGTCATATCTCGGATCGATAGGCTTCATGGCAAAAGTTATCTCATCTAATCCAGCGAAAGCGTAGATAAGGGTCGTGCACAGCGTCGGGTCGATGTCTTCAATGTTGAATTTTCCCGCGCCAGGCCGGTACACGGACCACGAGGCTAAATAACACACCACTTGCTGCTCGTGGGTCCCGTCGGCGCCATCTGCAGGGGGAAACGGGCGTAGAGAGGGTTTCATAGTTGAGGTTTGTGTTATGAG
>NC_051409.1:217899-218501 GCF_015228065.2 Penaeus monodon | reverse complement strand
ATTTTCAAATATAAATTTACCAACATTCAGACCCCCAAACTACGACAGAATATCACACACAATTTAAACGCGTCAATATTCAAAAAAAAAAAAAAAACGCACGAAAATTACTTTAAATGATCACTAAGTCCCCTTTTCACTATTCAAATGACCACCGTTATAAAGGCACCGAATTACCTTCACATTAAGCAAATTATATAACGTAATATGTAGGGAATTCACCTGGCATTAAGTGCGCTAAGAGTGGCAAGTCATTTCCCGTTTTCTTTTTGGGTACAAAACGACTCGACATAGAAAACGGAGCGTTGGAAGATGCGTCCCTTACAGTATCAGTATTGCATGAAAATTTTACAAATAATGTTTATAATTATTTTTTTTTTCACTGATTATTTGATACATTTTTAAGAATGATTTGCAGTTCTGAGTACGAATAAACGAATGAAATTGAATTATATCTATAGCGAAGTTATTGGAAATTCTAAATGTCAAACATCACAGTCACGCAATACATTAAGTCTAAAAGGTTACTTATCCCTTCATTAAAGTGAAAATAGATAAAGTAATATGAACAGCACATGCAAACGGGGATATTTACATAAGCT
>NC_051409.1:217333-217474 GCF_015228065.2 Penaeus monodon | reverse complement strand
ATAAAGACCTTGAACACCCCCTAACCCCCTCCCTTAACCCCCCCGACCCCCTCCACTGCCTCCCCGATCTCCCTCCCCCTCCCCCACCCCCACACTCCTCCACGATCTCCCCTACCCCCCCCCCACCCCCCCTAACAGCAT
>NC_051409.1:217082-217294 GCF_015228065.2 Penaeus monodon | reverse complement strand
TTTTTAATATGAAAAACAGGAAAAGTAAAAATCGAGAGTGAACTGTCGCCTCATAACCTCACATGATACTCCTGATCGTGAGGCGAATAGGCGACTAAAAGCATTTACTCACACCTTGCACATACTCATGACGGGGTATCAATATTCATTCGTTTGCAAAGTGATTTTCGGCGGGCGAGGACTTTGCAAAGGTGCGCCGCTGACTCTGTGAA
>NC_051409.1:216007-216877 GCF_015228065.2 Penaeus monodon | reverse complement strand
CTGTTCATTCCTGTTTTCTTTTGTTGTTCTTTGTTTTTATTTATTTCCTCTCTTCTCTTCTCATATCTTATATCTTCTTTTATCTTTATCTCCCTTTTCGTTTTTTTTTCTCTCTACTTCGTGTAATTTATCTTCCTTTCTCTTTCTCTATGTTCTCTTCTCCTCTCTCCTCCTCATTTCTCCTTTTTTCGCCTCGTCTCATCTTTATTTTTTTCTCTTCATTTCTCGTCTCTTTTCTTTATTCCTTTTTTCTTCTCTATACATTTTTCCAGGCCTTTTCTCTTCTCTTTCTCTTTCCCTCTCTTCATTTCTCTACCTTTCTTCTTCTTCTCCCTTCCCCTCTGTTCTCTTCTCTTTCTCTCTTTTCAATTCTCTCCCTTTCTACTTCTCTCTTCCTTCTCTTTTCTCTTTCTCTCTCTACTTCTCTCTTCATTTATCTTCTCTTTTCTTTCTCTCTTCAATTCTCTCCCTCTCTGCTTCTCTTCCTTTATCTCCTTCGTTTCTCTCTCTCTCTTCTCCTTTTGTTTCGTGTCTTCTCTTCTCTTCTATTGTCTTGTGTTTATTTTTTTTTTTCATTTTATTGTTTCATATCTTTTGTTTCGTTTTTTTGTATTTTTTATTTTTTACTTTTTATTATCGATTTTTCTTTTGTTTCGCTTTGTTGCTGTTGTTGTTTTTTTTTTACTTTCATTTTGTTTCCTCTTTTTTCTCTTCTCTTTATTTCTTTTTCCTCTTCTTCCCCTTTCCTCCTCCCCCCCCTTCAGAGTCGCCTTCCACCTTTCTGTTTTTTTTTTCTTCATTTGTCTCTTTCTCCCTTTTTCTCTCATCCTTTATCTTTTTCTCTTTGCTCCATTTCCATCTTCTCCTCCT
>NC_051409.1:215530-215972 GCF_015228065.2 Penaeus monodon | reverse complement strand
TTACGTACTTTTTCCTCTCAGTTATCCCCGTCTTTCCTATTCCCCTTTTATTATCGTTTTCTGTTCGTTCTCTCTTTCATTTACCCTTTCACTTTCTCTCTCTCTCTCCTCCATCCTCTTCCCTCTTCACATATCTCCCTTTTCTCCCTCTATCCTCTTCCCCCTTCTCTCCCTTTCCTACAATTTCTTATCCCCGTTCCCTTCTCCTCCCTTGCCATCTCCTCTTTCTCTTCCCTTTTCCTCTTTCTGTCCTTCACCCGTTTCTCTTTACCCTCTATTTCCTCTTTACCTTCCTATCTTTCTTTCCGTTTCTCCCTTTTATCTTTCCTTCCTCTATTTCCTCTTCCAATCTCTCCTTCCTCTTTCTCCCGTTTACGCACCCCATCTCCTTTTCTTCCTTTCCCCTCTCTTCACCTATTTTCTATCCACATCCTTTATTACT
>NC_051409.1:215148-215275 GCF_015228065.2 Penaeus monodon | reverse complement strand
AACTTCTTGCAGTAATAACATCCTCAGATTCGTAAGCAAGTTCTTCCCTTTTTCAGTCATGGAGACACATCGATATAAGTAGCTTGTGACTGAGGACTAGACGTGCCTGTGTTTGTAATGTATGTGT
>NC_051409.1:214383-214721 GCF_015228065.2 Penaeus monodon | reverse complement strand
CACATATCTACACATATCCCTTCCTTCTCTCACCCCTTATCCCCTTCCCTTTCATCTCCCCTCTCTCCTCTCCTCCCTCCCTTTCCCCTCCCCTCTCTCGCATCCCTCTCTCCCCCATCCCTCTCCCTCCTCCCCTTCTCCTCTTTCTCTCCTCTCTCCTTCAGGAAAGAAAAAAAGACTGTTAATCCTCTCCTCGCACGAGACCCAAGACAGCGAAGGACACATAAATAAATTACAATAACATATGAACCTCATCCGAGTAGAATATACCTATTGAAAGTGAGGAGAATGTGGTTTGAATTATTAAATGAGTTACCCCTTATGGCCCACGTGATATG
>NC_051409.1:214025-214156 GCF_015228065.2 Penaeus monodon | reverse complement strand
GAGAGACCTGAAAAAAGAAAAATATTTAAATGGACTTCACTTCGCTCCGTCTCTGAAAACAACTGTCATCTCGACTAAATGACTTTCCTAAGACCTTCGAGTGAGCGTTTTCTTGTGAATTGCAGAGCGAA
>NC_051409.1:213712-213841 GCF_015228065.2 Penaeus monodon | reverse complement strand
GCACGCACGCACGAAATCCCTGCGAGAGTTTAATACCGTATGTATGCCAGATCCAAGGCTGCATCTCAGCCAACATCATAAAATATACTGGAACCATCCAGGTCAAACTCTGACGTGGGTTGATAATGA
>NC_051409.1:213156-213367 GCF_015228065.2 Penaeus monodon | reverse complement strand
AGGTCCTACAAGTCACTGTTGAGAAAAACGCTTTTGAAAGTTTGCTCCGTTAATTGAAATTCATCCAGTAATAATTCACGAAATAAAATGTTTTTTTTCTGTGACTAATCACCTTGTGTTCCGTTAATCTAATCCTTTTAAAGACATTTTTATACGTAACGAAAATGAAGGAATATTTTTCATAACGAAGTGTTTTCAAAACAAAATTTAT
>NC_051409.1:212129-212197 GCF_015228065.2 Penaeus monodon | reverse complement strand
GCCAACGGTGTCCGAGGTGAGCTAGTTATGTTATGTTCGTTTTTGTTCATCTGTGTGTTCTTGGATTT
>NC_051409.1:210948-211046 GCF_015228065.2 Penaeus monodon | reverse complement strand
TTTCCTAAATGCTATGAAAATGCCGTAATATTTTTTCCCCCAAAAAAATCTGACACTATCCAAACGGTTTTAAGTGGTGGTTATGATACCATAACATT
>NC_051409.1:210783-210858 GCF_015228065.2 Penaeus monodon | reverse complement strand
TCAAGATGTGGCGCAACTGGTCAAAGCAAGTCGGGGTTGCCAGTTGTGATAATACTCTGTATGTGATCTGTGTAA
>NC_051409.1:210141-210302 GCF_015228065.2 Penaeus monodon | reverse complement strand
ACTAGCACATTTCAAGTGTATTGACTCGCCTGTCCAGTGACTTCACAATCTGATCTTCAATTTTCTCTTCTCGACTTCTTCCGTGACTCAACTTCGAGGTGCTCTGACCATGAAACTTGGGTGAAATTTTGCCTTGATTCTCGCTGGGGTCAGTTTGGGGG
>NC_051409.1:209253-209376 GCF_015228065.2 Penaeus monodon | reverse complement strand
TCTTATTATGACTATCGTCTCTTTCCTCTTTTTTCAATATTCTTATCATTATTATTGCGTTGCTTAATACATTGATTAACAAATATGATGAATCATCTTCCATCATGAGTAATCACTAACCAC
>NC_051409.1:208977-209049 GCF_015228065.2 Penaeus monodon | reverse complement strand
AACAACGCAGGGACATCCCAAATCACCTTCATTCCGGTTAATCACAAAAAATCTAGAGAAAAAACATTGGCC
>NC_051409.1:208346-208591 GCF_015228065.2 Penaeus monodon | reverse complement strand
TCGCTGAGCGGATCCCAGTCACCGGCGCCACGGATGATTCCGGCAAAGCGCCAATTTCTCCTCGTTTGTCCGGAAGCTCATTGCATCTGAATAAACGACAGAGGTGTAGCGCACAGAGGAAGTATTCTCGCGATCCTTACTTTGTTTATCTCTTTCCCCTCGGCCACCTTTCTCGTCTCAATGGCGGGGATGGTGAGTGAGGGGAGAAGGGATGTGTCTGTTTCGGCAGGATGGACTGAGCGTGT
>NC_051409.1:206982-207238 GCF_015228065.2 Penaeus monodon | reverse complement strand
GCAATTTAGCACACACCATCGCACTAGCAAACCCGAATCTATTGCTTTATAACAAGTGACATTTCTACGTCGTTGCTATTTTTGCCGGATATAAAACACCAAAATGGCAACAAAATCAATGACTGTAGATAAAAAATCACCTCTTTTTAAATGTATCCAATTAATTTCAATTTTGAAACGGCATTGAAATTTTACCACCCCAAAAAATACTTCACAGTCGAAAAGTCGATAAAACACGATTTAACTACGGGCTATT
>NC_051409.1:206265-206937 GCF_015228065.2 Penaeus monodon | reverse complement strand
CCAAAACACAAGCATTGAACACAAATATTTAATAAGATCTTACCAAGGGCCAGCGCCGCGAGAGCCAGTACTAGCACCCCTAAACACTTTGCCATTCTTAGCGACACTGAAATCTCTCTCATTCATTTCGAGTCAGCTGGATGAGGCCGGGCACGTGAGTTACCAGGTAGTCTATTTCAAAACGAGAGATTATTTCCCTTGTTTATTGATTTCTAAATATATTTCTCCCCTTTCTTGTGGTTATATTTGGTTGCGTTGGTTAGGAGAGGTGGGGAGATAGGCTGGGAGAGATAGTTTGGTTTTTATTGGGAAAGGTTTTTAGGAATGATGAGATTTTATCAATTAATTCCGAATTGGTAACTGTTATCGAAAAAATATGAACGTGCAAGGCAAGATTTTAGCATATATTTTTGCTGATAAATTCTGTATAATTATTTTCATTTTGTTTTCAGGTAAAGCAGACTATGATGCAATAATCTGCAATAAAATACTTAATTTACGAATTCGATTTAAAGACAAAAAAAAATATATATAAAAATGGCATACAAGTAATTTTGAAAAAAAGAAAAGAAAATCAAGTACCTTTTGAATTTGGATTTATTTGGAACAACAAAACAGGAAAACGGATCAGGAATAGAGGAGAGACCTTGAATAAATTTTCTTTTTCCCCCG
>NC_051409.1:205085-205182 GCF_015228065.2 Penaeus monodon | reverse complement strand
ACGGTTCTAGCGGTATCCCTCCTCGCTTCTTGTGAACAAACCTTGAGGAATGTTACTTTCAACAAGAAATGCAATATGTTAAAACGTCTCAGTATTA
>NC_051409.1:203511-203751 GCF_015228065.2 Penaeus monodon | reverse complement strand
AACTTTGTCCTTTAACGGAAATCCTGTTTCGAGTTTTACAAATGCCTCCCTTTTTTATCACTAAGCCTTACGAAAGGACAGTTTATATTCAGAACATGAACTTTCAGAATGCAGCATTAGGCTATGAAATGTTGATTTCTCGTGCAGTGCAATTGATTAGTTTCTGCATGTGTAGTCTGAGTGCGGATATTTACTTACTGTTTGGGTGCGGTTTATAAAGTATGTGGGTAGAGTGTGTGG
>NC_051409.1:202869-203126 GCF_015228065.2 Penaeus monodon | reverse complement strand
ACCGCCAGCAACTCTACCCCCCCCCCCCCCACCATCATGAACGCGGGGCAGATATTGCAACAGCAGCACCGATACCCAAACTCCTCTTCCTGCCCAGCGATGCCAACGCGGCCTCAACATTTTCTTGGGGCGCGAACGAGGTCAAGAACAAGAGCGCCGGAAGGGAGGTCAGGGCCGCGCTCAGGCTGACACGGCTGACATATGACGGATGACGTCACTGTCCCCCGCGACGTCAGCTGATCAGTCACATCGGTAAG
>NC_051409.1:201419-201702 GCF_015228065.2 Penaeus monodon | reverse complement strand
ACCTTCTCCGCACTTATCGGCGCGGTAAGCACATGATCTCCTGAGTTGTTTTGCAACAGAGCTGCACCAGGGTCACCCCCCAGTACATATTCACCGCAGGAAGCGAAGCAATTGCAGATTCTCCATCTCACGTGCCGAAAGGGGGGGGTGAGGGGGGACGGAGGCCATGTAGGTGAGGGGGGGGGAGTGGGTTGGGGAGTGGGGGGGGGGAAGGCCATATAAGGTTGTGTGGCCATATACGGAAGGCCACGTCAGGCGGTTTGGTCGATCATGTGATAATCAT
>NC_051409.1:200766-200859 GCF_015228065.2 Penaeus monodon | reverse complement strand
GGGAGAAAGTACAAACCTCTCATTCATGTTGCAGTTGAAGAGCGAGTCGTGTGTTATTGCAACCTTCCTCGGTTACCTCGAGACACCTATTCG
>NC_051409.1:200197-200293 GCF_015228065.2 Penaeus monodon | reverse complement strand
TCGTATTTTCCTCAGTTTTAGAATATCTATCTTCGTTTTTTTTTGTTTTTTTCAGTATTATATATATAAAAAGAAGTTTTATTTGGATTGTGATAA
>NC_051409.1:199838-199937 GCF_015228065.2 Penaeus monodon | reverse complement strand
GCAATATTCGTGAAGCAATTAATTTATCTTTTATAAGCGAACAGGATCCTCGTTCGGATATCGGTTACGTTGCCGGCGAGAGAAACCGATTTTTTTCGG
>NC_051409.1:199008-199789 GCF_015228065.2 Penaeus monodon | reverse complement strand
AGAGCTTTGTGATCTATTCATGTGTTTTAAGGCGTTTTTCGTGTCGGTGAAGATCTGTGTTTTCTGTTTTTTTTTGTGATTGTTTGTCTTCATGATTTTTCGATTTCCTTTCCTTTTTTTTCTTTTTTTTTTACTGTCATTCTCCGTTTTTTTTTTCTTTCTTTCGTTCATTTTTTTTTTATTCCGATTCGTGTTCTTCGTATTCTCTCTCCATTTATGTGTTTTTTTTTTTTTTGTTTTTTTTTTGTATTTTCTCCAATTATTTATTTTTCTTAATTCTCTGTTCTTATCAATTATCTATATTTTCACATTCTCTATTTTTGGTTATTTGTTTTATCTTTGTTCTTATTTCTTCTTCACCTATTCTTTTTTTTTTCCTTCCTTCCTCCCATCTTCGCTTCGGTCGTGTTCTCTGCTCTCTCTATTTCTTCATTTTCCTCTACCTTGAGATTTACGAAAGAGCTGCGTACTAATTCAGCTTTTGTTTATTTCTTCATTTCTCTGTTTATTCTTCCTCTTCCTCTTCTTCCTTTTCTTCGTTTTTCTTCAAAATGTTTTCTTTTATTTTTCTTTCTCTTGTTGTTGATTTTTTTTTTTTTTTTTTAATCTATTTTCATTTTCGTTCATATTGTTTTTCTCTTCCTTCTTCTTCTCCTCTTTTCTTCCTCTGTCTCCTTCTTCTCCTCCTCCTCTGTCTCCTTTCTTCCTCTTCTCTTCCTCTTTTTCCTTTTCCTCCTCCTCCTCCTCCGCTGTTTCCTCTGTCTTCTTCCTTTGCCCCTTA
>NC_051409.1:198826-198956 GCF_015228065.2 Penaeus monodon | reverse complement strand
TCCTCCCCCTCCTCCCCCTCTTCATCCATCTCTTTCCCTTCCTCCTCCTCCTCATTTTCTTCTTCTTCTCTGTCCTCTTTCTTCTTTCTAGTATTAATTACTAGATGAATGAATAATTTCAGGAGAGCGA
>NC_051409.1:198488-198794 GCF_015228065.2 Penaeus monodon | reverse complement strand
TTACAACAACAGGGTTTGATATAAAAGAAAGAACAGCATTTATCCACCTACATAACATCAATCATAACATTAACTCGAATTTACCTGAACATGTTATTTTCATGTATCCGTTGATCGTATATATTATCACATATATTCATCCATTTTTCTTATGTATTCAGTTTTTTTTTTTCTGATTTTTTCGCTCTTCGACGCTGGTGTTTAGTATCTAACTCGTATCGCATTTGTAAATATAAGATGATTCACTACATTTTGGAAATAGAATAAATAGAATTAACTATATATCTATTGGAATATGAGAGAGAG
>NC_051409.1:197892-197977 GCF_015228065.2 Penaeus monodon | reverse complement strand
GTTATAGATACAGATATAGATATATAAATTCTGCATACAATGGAGGGTATTTCAAAGATAATGGCAATATCTATCTTGATAATAT
>NC_051409.1:197542-197790 GCF_015228065.2 Penaeus monodon | reverse complement strand
TTGGTGTATCTCACGGATACGTACGATATGTTTTCCCAAGTTCCAAAGGACAACAGCATGTCTGGCAGCGCCGTACAATTTTTGAAGTTCATTTTCTTGACTAATTATAACTCGCTAAAGACCACCTGCGCAGCCTATTCTATTTACTCATATATTTTAGTATTAATAGTTACATTTCCAATAACAGTTCATTTGTTTATGATGTAATTCGTATAAGAATATTGTACTGAGCAAGAAGGGGAGAGGGT
>NC_051409.1:196930-197081 GCF_015228065.2 Penaeus monodon | reverse complement strand
TCAACATCATGCAACTTTAATTATATGCACCACTTTCTACTCTCCATTTTCTGTTGAAGTTCCTGGAGACAACTCGTGTGGTGGGGGGGGGGGGGGGTCTGTTTCTGCCCGAGCCTAATTGCTGGTGCAACTCACCTTGGTAAATAACAGG
>NC_051409.1:196302-196479 GCF_015228065.2 Penaeus monodon | reverse complement strand
CACTGCGAATACTAATGCGCTATGACGTCAGACGCACATTTACGTATTCAGAATTATAACGAACTGCATGAAGTAAATAATGAGCTAAATATACAATAATAGTAATAAGAAAAAAAACATACATATTCACTAACTAATTACTGTCTTTAGTTATCCATTGCATATTTAAGATAAGAT
>NC_051409.1:196121-196283 GCF_015228065.2 Penaeus monodon | reverse complement strand
CTGCCAGTTGCTTACGTTAACTTTTTTTGTCTTTTTTTGTACAACATCGCTCAAAATTAAACAGAATTTACAAAAACTAGCGTACTTTTTTGTATTGAATATTATTATAATCTGTGCAACGATCATGAAATGCAATAAATTTCACATATGCTTCACATAAGC
>NC_051409.1:195859-196097 GCF_015228065.2 Penaeus monodon | reverse complement strand
ACTTATATTTACTTACATATCATAGCAAGTTTCCACTTATTTGTTTAGTATATTTTTTCATCGTCATTATAATAATCATTATTATAAACACACATCTTTATTTTGTGTCTATTTCATTATTTATATTTTATTTTCGACTTCTGCCAAGACATATACTAAGGACATCTATCGGGAGAAATCTTCACTACAGGCAGATACAAGGACCTTATTCAAGACGATCTTATTTCGAATCAAATTG
>NC_051409.1:195649-195832 GCF_015228065.2 Penaeus monodon | reverse complement strand
ATCCTTGGGGTGTAACGGCGGAGGGATATATATAAAAAAAAGTAGATTTTATAGATTGAAAATAAAGTTTGAAAGATTTAGAAGATGGGGAAGAAAAGGTAATAATTCCGAGTTGGATGAGCAATAGCTATCCAAAAGTCATCAGAACAACTGGTAAATAAACGAAAGGACAAGGTGGTGACC
>NC_051409.1:195397-195528 GCF_015228065.2 Penaeus monodon | reverse complement strand
GTGAAGGCAACTTAGGTCAAAGGTCACGAGGCTTAGTTATCGAAGGTCATGTAAGGTGGTAAAGGTTGTTGAGATCTGGTTCATCTTGGTAGATCTATATGTATTGAGACGTAGTAAAACGATAAAATAAC
>NC_051409.1:195263-195353 GCF_015228065.2 Penaeus monodon | reverse complement strand
GAATTTAGAGCAAGAACTGGTGTGCTTGTTTTAGTTGAGTTTGGATAATGTGATCTAGATCTTGCCTTTCGTATTTTGTCCCAGGAACGG
>NC_051409.1:194981-195126 GCF_015228065.2 Penaeus monodon | reverse complement strand
GCCAGTCTGCCAGTGTCTTCTTGTAGACACCCCATCGCTGTTACTGGTTTGTCAGGGTATCGGTAACCCCGCGTTGGTGATGCAGGGAAACGCATGTCCTTGTTGCACCCTTTATTGCAAGCAGAGGTTGAGCCGGCAAGGAGGG
>NC_051409.1:194420-194750 GCF_015228065.2 Penaeus monodon | reverse complement strand
ACACTCCGATACACCAGAGTTTGAATTACTACCAATAACTCCATGAAAAACACTTATATAATCATCGTATTTTTAGTGTACTTGATTAACATAGAAATTGCCTTAAAGAATATAATGAGCCAAGTGCTATGTGCCTATAAAGGAGAACTGATATAGAGGCTGAGCGAGGAAAAGGCATTGTATTCAGAGCATGGCGAGGTGTGATGCTGCTATTGCTAAGGTTAAGGTGTTCAGGATACCTGTTTGATGCAGTTACTCAAAGTGCGCAAATGCATTAGTGGAGTGAGTAGAATAGCAGTTTACTGTACTAAGCACAAAAAATCAAGAGTC
>NC_051409.1:189892-190246 GCF_015228065.2 Penaeus monodon | reverse complement strand
GATAATCAGCTTCAAGAAATGTACTTGTGAAGAGAATAAAGACATTATTCTTTTCCTTTATTCAATCGCCTTCCTAAATTCAAGATACCATTCCTAACAGAAAAAATGCTTGTGCAAGGAATTGAAAAATGAACGCAAAACTTTCTTTCAACAGCATTTAAATGTCATTATCAAAATTAGTGTCACGTTCAAAGTTTATCATTCATCAAAATCATCCAAGTATCAGGGTTATTATTCAGGAAATAAACGTGTAAGTAAAGATATTAAATCCAATAGTTATCGACACATCATTAATGCATGAAATCAAAATCAGATTCGTTGATTATCCACGGATAAAATCAGAGATCCAAGATT
>NC_051409.1:189762-189849 GCF_015228065.2 Penaeus monodon | reverse complement strand
TATATATATCGGTTATGAATTTAGAGCATCTTTTTCAGTATGAATGTCGCCTCATATTTTGCAGAATCTGGAAGATTGGGAGGAATG
>NC_051409.1:188811-189146 GCF_015228065.2 Penaeus monodon | reverse complement strand
CAAGATCATGCACCATTTTCTGTTATAAATTTTAGTTATATTTAAAATCTTATTGTGGCGAAATGCATGTTCTGGGCACCTTTGATAAACACACAAATATCTTGTAACAGGACACACACATGACGAGGGTTCTGGTGGTTACACAGATATCCCCCCCCCCTCCCTCCCCCTGTGATTAGTCGACAAGGCCCCGAGCAATGAAATGGTGTTAGTTACCGTGTTCTTCTGTGGAGTGGAAGGCGAAAAATTAACTTCTTAAAATGGGTGTTGATGGTATCTCTGTCTGTAGAGGCGACAGTGTGGTTAAAACGCTCTATTACCCTCTTGTACTGATC
>NC_051409.1:186400-186623 GCF_015228065.2 Penaeus monodon | reverse complement strand
GGCGAGTGCGCAGCCGTACACTACAATCATAATTACTTAGTTCAGTTGATACGGAGCAGCTACTCATTCGAGTTATAGTGCTTTAGCCATAAAAGATCGACATGTGCCAGGAAAGGTAAGATATTTTCGAAATGATCACGACAGGTACTCAGGAGCAGGGTTACCGCCATTACCGCAAAGGATACGAATGCGACGAAAGAGCCATGACTTCGGCGTTGATTGG
>NC_051409.1:185945-186327 GCF_015228065.2 Penaeus monodon | reverse complement strand
CAACAATTTTTCTGAAGTTCAGGTGTTGTTACGGTTAATAAATAAATTTTGCAGACAACTTAATCCGATGTCAAGGCTCCATCGTCGCATTCGCATAGTTTGCGGTAATGGTGGCAACTATGCAAATTATGAATAAGGGTCCAATTAGCGTGAAAATGAATGTGGCCCCAAACCAGAGTGTGTTATACGTGGTTATGCACTGTCACGTGAGTCTGTGGTTCCTAATAAGATGAAATAAGATGAAAAAGGTTTCTATTAGCAAAACACTATCACATAAGCCCGTGGACTACCCTAAATGGCTCACAAAGGAAGACAAACAATCAAAGCATATATGTAAAAAAAAGTGAAAATAGCTTAAACATCAGCCCAGAAACACAGACAG
>NC_051409.1:184565-185798 GCF_015228065.2 Penaeus monodon | reverse complement strand
TCCCTCATCTTTTCATCCCTGTGCAATAATGAAAACATTGTTTGGGGAAGAAGAAAAGAAAATGTAAATATACCTCTCTGTAATGATACTATTCTTAGAGAAATCCCAATAACATACTCTGATATTGAGAAAAAGTGACCGTGATCTTGCAAAAGGCAAAATGTATCCATTCCAAGTAGATGAAGCAACTGATGAAATTGGTGAAAAGACCCTGTTACTTGTCTTTATTCGATATATTACTGATATAAGGATTACTGAATGATGTTCATGTTGCAAAGAGCTAGTGCAAATCGCAGAACAGGAAATATTCGCTACACTGAATGGGCGTAAAATGGAAACTGTGCGTAAGAATTTGCATAGATGGTGATCTATTACTAATGGGTTCTGCAAAAGTATTTGTGACTTTCGTAAGACAGAAAAAAGTGTTTATCATAAATTCATTATTTGTTCACATGATGAAGCTCTGGTAACTAAATCACCTGGTCAGAATTTATAATATCGTAAAAATGATAAACTTCACGAAAATCAGACCCGTAGATTCAAGATTTTTTTTTTTTCACTTCTTTGTAAAAAAAAATGAAATTTTTTGCTCACGTATCCCTTTCAAATAGAAGTCAGGTAGTTATCAAAAGGCAGGATATTGTTTAGTTATCCCTAAGTTTAAAAAAGGAAATGCACATTTTCTCTACACGGGAGGACAAAGTTATCTTTTGCTAACTTATTCTCTGATGACATTTTGGTGTTCTAATTATAAAATTTACTATTACATTGGAACACTCTATTTCTCTATTTCATATATGTTTCCGTTGGGATTCTCGACGCTCCTGAATATAAACACGAAGAAGAGGTAAAGATTATTATTAATTTCTCAACCGTCTAATAAAATATAACCGCGGATTTGCCTGTCCAATCAAGGCACAAGTTTTACCATTAATGGGGTGAGAATTTTAGTGTATTAATTCGGAGGAGTTTGGAAATACGAGAGAATGTACTGGCTGTATAAATGCATAATGAAATCGTATTTGGAAATTAGTGAAATGAATTGGTGTTTATCGGATGTATAGAATATGGGTTTTGGTTGCCAGACAGTAGAGAACCACTAAGATAATGGACAAAATGGTTGTAAAGTGTATATTGGACTTTATAAGCAGAAAAGAAAGGGAATTATGTCGTTCTTTAAACTAGTGTTGCAACGTGCATGGTGATTGCATGAACAGAATTCTTTACCAGGTG
>NC_051409.1:184181-184472 GCF_015228065.2 Penaeus monodon | reverse complement strand
CATCTTTCTTTCAGGGAGGATTTTGAAATATTTAATTGAAACTGTTAGGGGGGGAGAAGGTCGTGAAAACTTGAACCAAATACTGTATTTCTTGTATTATTTTTGTTGAATTATTTCCGTTCTTAGTGAACGAAATATTGAAGATCAAGCATTCACTGTTTTTTTTTTTGTTTATTATTATGAATAACCTTGGTCTGTCCTCGTTAAAATTTGTGTAAATAATGTGATACGCCATATAACCAGTAGCAGAAGTTATCAATAACCAATGTAATTATTAAACGCAACTGACTA
>NC_051409.1:183769-184018 GCF_015228065.2 Penaeus monodon | reverse complement strand
ATATGTAATCTATATATCATGTAACTAAGATATAGGCGGATTCCAATAAACGTTTATCCATAAAGAGACATTAGATAGTTGGGCGCATTTTTTTTTTTTCAAAAGTTCTTGGTAGTCATATAATTTCACAAGCTGGTATAGATGAATTTTCCTTTCACAGAAATCAACATAAGATATGTTTGACGGTTTCATCCTCATATGAAAAAAACACACACACAAAAAAAACACAGACATTATCTATCGGATCTT
>NC_051409.1:183524-183661 GCF_015228065.2 Penaeus monodon | reverse complement strand
GTGATCGTTAATGTAATTCCTAATATCATTGTCACTGTTGATATTACCTTTAATAATTCTCATTAGCATTACCACGCTTCCTATGACAATTATTACCATCTCCATCAAATCTTACTCTCACCAAAATTACACACACC
>NC_051409.1:182853-183430 GCF_015228065.2 Penaeus monodon | reverse complement strand
GCCTGTGTCCCAGCGATTAATTAAGATTATGAAGGTGATTTTAGGTATATAAATAAGTGCCGGGGGGGAAACTTAAATTTGAGTAGAAGTATGTTTGTGGTAGATTGGGGATAGTTAAGGTAGATTACGGTAGATGAAGACCAATGATTTAGTTAACTTTGAGGTAGATGAGAGGGTAGATTGAATAGAAGGAAGTGAGAAGAACGATGGGGGTAGATTGTAGATGATAATAGCACGTAATTCTGATATATTGGGGAGACTAAAAAAAATAATTGTTTTAAATGGAGATTCACTGTCTGTTGTGTTCTCAGGGCCATTATTATTATCATTTTACTAAGTTCCTTTCCTCAGTTTTTTTTTCTAATTAGATGATGGTGACAAACGATATGCAACCAATTAGATATTATGGGAATTATGAAACACAAGAGTGAGTAATATTATAATTTTATTTATATTTACAGTCCCGGTGAAAAAAAAAAAAAATCTTACGTCTTATCATAAGAAAATCCAATCAATTTTGAATCGATTTTGCTTCCACTGTCAACCAAAATATATTTAAAATTGCCATGTATTTGCC
>NC_051409.1:182385-182826 GCF_015228065.2 Penaeus monodon | reverse complement strand
TTTTACCCCCAACAAAACTACACGAGATTTTTATTTTTCTTGGCTCCGCCCCTCTAACTCTAAAATCAGCCAATAGGAATCATCAACTGACTTTTTCTTCTCTCTGATTGGTTCCTCCGTATTTTTGCCGTTAAGATATCGGCCAATCATTTCACCGTACAGACATGACTGGATATTTAATCTAATTGCAATAGATCATAAACTCTAAAACTCTATCATAAAATCACAGTTACACTAATAGTTCTATTATAGTTGAAAAAAGTGGTAATATTAAAGAATGCATTCATACCTTAAGGTTTAGTGCACCAAATAAGAATATACAAAGTGTAGCTGGCAACTCCAGTGAGATTTGAAGCATGGCATTAAATGGAAGAATTTACTAAATGCTATTGTTCAATTTTTTCTCAATTTTTTTTCTTGTAACGTTTATTTTGGATCCTG
>NC_051409.1:181820-182344 GCF_015228065.2 Penaeus monodon | reverse complement strand
CACATAAGGATATTTCTAAACCGAACGTGTTTAGAAAAAAGAAGAAAAAGAAAAATAACCAACGATTCTTTAAGGAACGAAATAGTTGAAAACAAATAAACTTCTCGAAGACTCTGAAAAAAAACCCAAAAAAACAGGAATTTACGAAAGGCCTTTGGGACGTTGTGAAGAGGGACCGTAAGCAGGAGTGCCAACCGTAAGACCTCCTTTAGCGAGCAGCCAAAGAAGTGAGCAGGAGTGCCAACCGTAAGACCTCCTTTAGCGAGCAGCCAAAGAAGTGAGCAGGAGTGCCAAAACAACCGTAGCTGCAGGAGTGGCAGCAGAAGACCCTCCTCGGCCTCCGACACGGGATGGTCTGCAATGGGGGTGTGAACGTTATTCGTCAAAGTATCTCATTTTCTTAATCTATCGCATTCACGCCTAAGAAGATAAAAACACAAGAAATAGCCTAATAGCGTCGACAGGATAATTGCGTGTGTCCTTAAAGCTACCGAGAAATAACTGTTAATCTTACTGGTTGAATT
>NC_051409.1:181169-181560 GCF_015228065.2 Penaeus monodon | reverse complement strand
AAGACAAAGCTCTTTTGTGTCGTCACCGCATTTCCCTCGAGAGAATAGGTGTGCATGTCCTTAATTCTACCGAAAAATAACTGTTAACTTTATGGGCTGAATTATATTACTAATACTGAAAGAAATTTTATGTATTATCAACAAACGGAGTCATCTGTTTTCTATTTTATTATATATATTTTTTAATTTGGCTTACTATTCAATATTTCCGTTGATTTTGGTGTTTTGTATTCTGAGAAAATAGGAGTTTGAACAATGTATAATTTAAATAGACATATAATCAGATTTTGAAGAGTCGCCATTGACCTAAAAACATCGTTTTTTTTTTAAATAAGAACAATTCTATATATATTTGTTATTCTTGGGACTTCTTGCAACGCCTCCTAAATTA
>NC_051409.1:180747-180913 GCF_015228065.2 Penaeus monodon | reverse complement strand
CAGACTCATGTTCCCGACTGTCCAAGGTGTTGGAGTCATCAAACCTGTCATCGAAGTCATCATCATCCAGGCTGGGTTTGACAGGCGTCTTGCTCGGTCGGTTTTCCACATTCGCCGTCAGGGCCTTGTTGATGGCTCGGAGGAGGGGGTACCTGGCAAAAGGGTA
>NC_051409.1:179689-180019 GCF_015228065.2 Penaeus monodon | reverse complement strand
CTGTTATCGGAACAGACGCCCTTGAAGTCATCCGTGTCGATCGCCCAGGCCATGATGCCGCCCAACCCGAGCTTCTGGGCGTAGGCGACCTTGAGGCTGATGGAAATGGGGTCGTCAAAGCCAATCCACATGTTATCGCGAATCATGTAGGGGACTTGGTGGGTCTTCTGCCACACGAGGGTCCACAGGCCTTGCTCCGTGGTCTGTTTCTCGCAGATCTGGGGGGAGGGAGGGGGGGGGGTGTTGAAAGGGAGGGAGGGGAGAAAGAGAGGGGGGGTGGGGGGAGGGGGGTGTTAGAGGGGTTTTAAAAGGTTGAGGGTTGGGGGTGTT
>NC_051409.1:179202-179569 GCF_015228065.2 Penaeus monodon | reverse complement strand
AGTTTTTTTTTTGAGATACGTTTTGAGGTTGGAAAGAGGGAAAAGGAAGAGGGGGGGGGGAGTTAGAGGGGCAGGGGAAATGGGGAAATGAGTCAGAGAAATTACTTAGAGAAATGAGTCTATGAAATGAATCAGAGAAATGAGTAAGAAAAATTACTTAGAGAAATGAGTTTGAGAAATTACTTAGAGAAATGAGTCAGAGAAATGGGTTGAGAAATGAAGATAAATGAATCAGATAAATGAGTCAAAGAAATTACTTAGAGAAATGAGTCAGAGAAATGAGTCAGAGAAATGAGTCACAGAAATGGGTTATTTTAGATGGTTAGTTAAATATATATTGAATGATTAGTTAAAGATGTGGGAATTG
>NC_051409.1:179018-179115 GCF_015228065.2 Penaeus monodon | reverse complement strand
TCTCGAAAAGGGAGTTGCAAGTAATTTTGATTGATTTGAGATTCTTTAAAGGGGGGGGGGAGGTAAGGGAGACGGATGCGAGAAAATGGATAAGGGA
>NC_051409.1:177884-178172 GCF_015228065.2 Penaeus monodon | reverse complement strand
AAAAAAGGAAGCAAACCACAGGAAAAAACACTGGCCACCCTCCTTACCTCATTATAACCCATGAACCCTTCCTCCTTGGTGTAGGGTCCAGCAAGGGCGCTGGTGAGGGTGGGCGCCGCGATGCCGTTGTTCTGGGGGTCCTCGAGGGTGAAGGTCCTCCCGTAGAAGCCCACGCCGAGGACCAGCTTCTCGGGAGGTGCTCCTTCGTCGAGGTAGACCTTGAGGGTCGAGGCCTACGAGGAGGAGGGTTAGTTTGATTTTTCTTTGGGGTTTCTCATTAGGAAGTGA
>NC_051409.1:177585-177845 GCF_015228065.2 Penaeus monodon | reverse complement strand
GGGGATTCGCTTTAGGGCGTGATCATGTAAGTCTGTTTGATGGGATTTTTTTTTTCGGGGGGGGGGGGTCAATTTACCTGTACGTATTGAAGCTTATTAGACAATTCTTAAAAAAAAAAAAATCGGGAAATATTTCATAGGCCTATAAGAAAGAAAAAAAATCCCATTACCCACCTGACACAACTTTCAAAAAAAAAAAACTGAAAATATCACATAAACACGGAAAAAAAATCCCACGACCACATCACGCAGAACCTTAA
>NC_051409.1:176867-177477 GCF_015228065.2 Penaeus monodon | reverse complement strand
AAGTATACATTCTCAAAAAAAAAAATTGGAAAAATATTCTTAAAAAAAAGTAAATATTCTCAAAAAAAGGGAAAAAATCCCCTGGTGCCTACCACATTGAGCATCTTCTCAGCCTCGGGCTCATCCTCCCTGGAGTAGAGCGGCGCGTTGTGGCCCGTGCGGCCGTCCCACTTGCCGTGGTAGTCGTAGGCCATGATGTGCAAGAAGTCCAGGTTATTGGCCAGGTCGTCGATGTCGTAGGCCGTGTCGATGGTCGATTTCCCGGCGGCCACGGCAGCGGTCAGCATCCAGCCGTAGGGGCGGAAGGCTTGGCGGAGTTCCTGTGGGTGGGGGTGGGGGGGGAGAAGGGGGGTTGGGGGTGGTGGGTGGGAGGGTGGGTGGGGGGGTTGGGAGGAGGGGATAAGGGGGATGGGGGAGAAGGGGGATGGGGGTGGTGGTGGGGGTATGGGAGGGAGGTTGGGAGGAGGGGATAAGGGGGGTTGGGGGGATAAGGGGGGTTGGGGAGAAGGGGGATGGGAGTAAGGGAGGGAGGGGGTAGGGGGTTGGGTGGGGTAGGTAGATGATGGTGGTAGATGGTGAGGGTGGTGGTGGTGGGGGGGAGGATAAGGGG
>NC_051409.1:175871-176646 GCF_015228065.2 Penaeus monodon | reverse complement strand
TTGATAAACGTAATAATAAACAGAAAAAAAATAAAACAAACACACCTTGATAAACGTGATAACAACCAGAAAAAAAGATAAAACAAACACCTTGATAAACGTGATAACAACCAGAAAACTAAGAAAATAAGACAAACACACCTTGATAAACGTGATAACAACCAGAAAACGAAGAAAATAAAACGGACCTTCACCAAATAGACGAAATTCTCCTTGTCCTCGGGCGCTCCTCCTCGATTGGCAGGGTACTCCCAGTCAAGGTCGAGGCCGTCGAGGCGGTGGTGCCTGAAGGAGGGGAAGCAGAAGGAGGAGGGGGAGAAGGGAGGGAAGGGGGGGGAGTGAGGGAGGGAGGGGTGAGGGAGGGGGAAAAGGAAGAGGGAGGGGAAGCAGAAGGGGGACAGGGAGGGGAAAAGGGAGAGGGAGGGGGAGGAGAGGGAAGGAGGGGGAGAAGGGAGAGGAAGGGGGAGAGGGAGGAAGGGGGTGAGGGAGGGAGGGAGGGGAAGCAGGAGGAGGAAGGGGAGGAAGGGGGAAAGGGAAGAGAAGGAGGAAGGGGTAGAGGGAAGGGAAGGAGAGGAGGGAAGGGAGGGAATTGGAAGAAAGGGGAAGAGGGAGGGAGGAGGGAGGAGGGTAAGAATGAGGGAGGGAGGGAGGAGGATAGGAGAGAAAGAAGAGAGGATAGGGTAGAAGGGAGGAAAAGAGAGGAGGAGGAAGAAAGATGGAAAAGGAAACAGAAAAAAAGTAAATGGGAGGGAAGAAGAGAGAGAAAATAAAAGTG
>NC_051409.1:175624-175756 GCF_015228065.2 Penaeus monodon | reverse complement strand
TTATATATATATCCATTCATTTGATGAAAACTTCCAAAAACTCACTGGACGAAAACTTCCAAAAACTGACTAGACGAAAACTCCCTCCCCCCCCAAAAAAAAAAAAAAACACACTAGACGAACCCCCCCCCC
>NC_051409.1:175348-175519 GCF_015228065.2 Penaeus monodon | reverse complement strand
CTCACTGGATGAAAGCAATGGCAGAATCGATGAACTTCTTCCTCGAGGCTCTGGTCATGGCCATCGCGGAGTACTTGGTTGAACCTTCCGTCCAGCCGCCGATCGCGATGAGAACCTTCAGGCGGGGGTTCAGGCTCTTGAGGTTCACGAAGCGCTCGAGGGCCTCTGGAA
>NC_051409.1:174745-174985 GCF_015228065.2 Penaeus monodon | reverse complement strand
ATCAATTCCAATTAACTTATATCAAAACAAATACAGAATACTTTGCCTAACACAATCTTATCAAATACTCCTAAATCTCAATATAAATCATTTATTTACTTTGATCGATTTTAAATGATAACACTCATGGTAACAAAATGTATTTGACTTTATTTTTCATCATAATTACCAAGCATAATTACGTATCTCAAACTCATATATGTAAATCATACGTGTTAATACGTGTTTAATGAACACTTT
>NC_051409.1:174018-174728 GCF_015228065.2 Penaeus monodon | reverse complement strand
TTTTTTTAACCACGCCCAAAATAAATGATGACTCCATTCATGACGTCATAGTCCCCAAAGTTCTGTGACGTCACAACTCACAAAAATTCGTAACGTCACAACTCTCAAAAACTCGTGACGTCACGACTCTCAAAAACTCGTGACGTCACAACTCTCAAAAACTCGTGACGTCACAACTCTCAAAAACTCGTGACGTCACAACTCTCAAAAACTCGTGACGTAACGACTCTCAAAAACTCGTAACGTCACAACTCTCAAAAACTCGTAACGTCACAACTCTCAAAAACTCGTGACGTCACAACTCTCAAAAACTCGTGACGTCACAACTCTCAAAAACTCGTGACGTCACGACTCTCGAAAACTCGTGACGTCACAACTCCCAAAGACTCCAGACATCACAGCCCTCCCAAAAGACTCGTGACGTCACAACCCCACCCCGGGCAAAGACTGATGACGTCACTCACTCTTGTTGACGTCATACTCCGGGTCGAGCAACGTCATGGTATAGGTAGTCTCATTCAAACCGGCGAAAGAGTAGATAAGCGTCGTGCAGAGGGAAGGATCGACGTCTTCGATGTTATATTTCCCCATGCCCGGCCGGTACACAGCCCACGAGGCCAAATAACACACCACCTCTTGCTCGTGACTGTTGGCAACGCCGCCTGAGGAAAAACGGTGACGTAAGAGTGATGTCATCAACATGGCGCGGG
>NC_051409.1:173613-173752 GCF_015228065.2 Penaeus monodon | reverse complement strand
CAGTTATACTGCAGACAGATTTAATCAACATTATATTTAAAAATTATTGCACTGATTACCAATTTCAAAATAACACTATTAACAGTTATATGAATAACTTCAATAGTGCTAAGAATGACGATTATGATCAAGATACAAG
>NC_051409.1:173347-173562 GCF_015228065.2 Penaeus monodon | reverse complement strand
TTTAAGAGATGTGACGGAAGTCAAAATAAAAGTATGAATAAAAATGTTAATAGTGATGATGGAAATATTAAAGACATTTGATAAAAAGAATAGAATTGATAATTGATAATGTCTATTTATAACCATCGTAAATAAAAAAAAATATTCAAAATGATAAGAAAAGGTACTTAACAACACATACAAGAACATCAAGAAAATAATAATAAATTGATTGC
>NC_051409.1:173176-173305 GCF_015228065.2 Penaeus monodon | reverse complement strand
TTGCATAATTATTGCGACACGAAGATAATTCCTTGACTATTGCCGTCTTAGCGTGCTCTCTATTTTGGAGTATTTGCCGTCCTTACAAACGCTTCCGTGAATGCAAATAGGGAAGTAAAGATGGAGTGA
>NC_051409.1:172713-172990 GCF_015228065.2 Penaeus monodon | reverse complement strand
AACACAGTCACACAGACAGACAGAGTAAGAAAGACGGAGAACCAAACAGCCAGAGACCGAGACACAGAGAAACAGGAACACAAACAAACAGCGAAGCAGACACACAAAGACAAACAGAAGGAGATAAACACAAGATAAAGACAAGAACAACACACACAAAAAGAGAAAAGGAAAATTCTTCCGCGAATTTATCATCAAGGGTGTTGCCTATTGTACAATGACTATTCTTTTGTCAACTAAGCTGTCAAGGTGATCTAGTTTAAGTGTGCGTGTAGAG
>NC_051409.1:172129-172338 GCF_015228065.2 Penaeus monodon | reverse complement strand
ATCACACAACTCACGCCCACACATCCGCCCCCACACGCTCATACGCGAAACCGCAGCTTGTGACTCAGCATTAGAGCATGGGCGTGCGTGGGCGGTCGGAACAGAGATACACTCCATCCTCACGCCCGCACATTTCCAAGAGGTCGTCGATCTCTTGGAAACGTCATCGGCAGCCAAAAACCCCTCCCACGTTTTATCATTACCATTAT
>NC_051409.1:171473-171648 GCF_015228065.2 Penaeus monodon | reverse complement strand
CCTTAGCTTTCATTCAGCGCAAATATTAACACTTTTTAAAAGAATATATCTTTGTTTTCCAATTATCTTTTTTTAACCACACCCATTACTGAACAAACTGCAAAGAAAATATACTGGAGAAAAGCCTCCTGTAAAAAGAAAAAATCCCTCAGATTGACTAGATCAAAAAAGGGGC
>NC_051409.1:170436-170785 GCF_015228065.2 Penaeus monodon | reverse complement strand
CTTTTCAAATATCCTCTTTCTTACCCGCATTCACGGAAATACTCACCCACATAATTACTGTGACTCACTGCATTGAGCAATCACTACATCAGTTGCAAAAGCGATCTTGTTGAATAATTAGCCGATCGTGTGCAATAGTGTGCAATACGACTACTGTTTCTTTGATATTAAGTGTGCAATAAATGATTATCTTTTAGAAAGATAATCGCATAAGTAAATAAATAAGATATATTTGCATTGCAGATTTTTGCAATTTTAAGACGTATGCATGTTGAAGTGTTAATGTAATAAAATAAAATGATAGTGTAATATAACAGAAAATGAATAATCTGTGTGAAAAGATCGTGTA
>NC_051409.1:169111-170144 GCF_015228065.2 Penaeus monodon | reverse complement strand
ATTAGTGCACCCAGAAAAAAAAACACGATTACGCCACTTGCAACATTGCAGATCAACAGCCTCGTTATCACTCTCCTTTGGCCCGAGATTGCAAGAGTCGTGGCTGGCGGTACGACCCACGACTCGGGGACCCGTCTGGCGGCGTCGTGCTGGTTCTCGCCGCTTTTTTCTGCTTTTAGTTTGATTATCCTCGCTTTTTTCTGCTTTTTTTATTATCCTCGCTTTTTTCTGCTTTTTTCCGCTTTTTTTTTTATTATCCTCGCTTTTTTTGCTTTTATTTTTATTATCCTCGTTTTTTTCTGTTTTTTTCTGCTTTTATTTATATTATCCTCGTTTTTTTCTCTTTTTCTGCTTTTAGTTTGATTATCCTCGCTTTTTTTTTTTATTTTTTTTTTTTTCTGCTTTTATTCCTAGCTTTTTTTCTCTTTTTTTTTTTATTTTTTTTTTTTATTTAATTTATTTTTTATTTCTTTTATTTTTATTCTTATCTTATACTTTTATTTCTTTTTCTTCATTTTTTTTTATATTTATTTTATTTCTACTTTTATTCTGAACATTTTTTTAGCTCTTTTATTATTATCTTTCTTCTTTCACTTTTTTTTATTTCTTTTATTTCTCCTTTTCGTCTTCTTTCGTTGTTGTTTCTGTTTCTTTCTTTCCATGTTTATTTTCGTTTGTTTTGTTTTCTCTTTTTTTATTTCTTTTATCTCTCTCTTTCGTTTGTTGTTTTCTTCTTCGTTTTTTTCTTCTGTTTCTTCTGTTGTTTTTTTCGCAATATTTCTTTATTTTCTTCTACTATTCTCTTTTTGCCAATTTCTTCATTATTATATTTTCTTCTCTACTACTTCTTCTTATATTATTTATTCCGTCTTCCTTCCAATCCTTTTTTTTATCATTTTCTTTCTATTTTTTTCATATCTTTTCCTCCTTCACTTCACTCCTTTCTTCATTCTCTCTCCTCGCTATTCCTTTTCCTCCATTTTCTTATTCTTATATTCCTCTCTTTATTCATTATTTCCCTTCCTCTCTTTAT
>NC_051409.1:168665-169037 GCF_015228065.2 Penaeus monodon | reverse complement strand
GAAAGGCGAATGGAGGAAAAAAAAAATTCCTCTTTGTATGTGGTAAGATTTTTTTTCTTATTATCGAATAATTTTTTTTTAATGATTCGTATTAAAAAGGTTTTTATCGTGTGTGTTAATTTCTATTCTATTCATTCGTTCATCTTTCAAAAGATATTTGATTTGATTTTGATTTATATTTTAATTCGTTTTTTCATCAAAAACTTATTTGAGTTTCGTTTAAATTCAATTTTATTTATACATATATATATTTTTTTTATGACTATTTTATCAAACGTTAATACGAAATATTCTGAAACGTTTTATAATTATATCCAAACATTATCGTTTTTTTTCCCTTCTTCTCAAATCACTAATTTATCAGAAATACGA
>NC_051409.1:168386-168621 GCF_015228065.2 Penaeus monodon | reverse complement strand
TAAAATTATCTCATTATCTCTACGTTTCATCCTTTCTCTTTGTTCTCACCTCCCTCCTTCTTTCCTTTCTCCAGTGACCTTTCACCCCTACGTGACCTCACACGCCAAAGGTCAAACGAAGGTCAGTACTCCAGTGACCCGTGTCTTGAGGTTGCCGGTTACGGATTTTTGCTCTTAGTTTTGTGCTTGGTTTAGAATTTAGATTATTATTATTTTTTTTTTATAGGAATTTACC
>NC_051409.1:167962-168114 GCF_015228065.2 Penaeus monodon | reverse complement strand
CCAACACAGACGCACTCCCCCCCCCCCTCCACGTACACACACATACAACTCTGCACGTTTAAATGTCGCAAGAACCGGGGCTGGTCCTTTACCATCAGCTGTGCGCCTTTCTCCTTCCAGCCTCGTGCGTTTCCAGTCTTTAGAAGTCTTAA
>NC_051409.1:167421-167531 GCF_015228065.2 Penaeus monodon | reverse complement strand
TGCATGCTAAGAAACAACAAAGATGCAAAACTAGAGTACCGAAAAAGCCATGAATCACACTACAAAAAAAAAAAATTTTAGAAAAAATCGAATTACAGGAAGTCATTGCT
>NC_051409.1:166146-167250 GCF_015228065.2 Penaeus monodon | reverse complement strand
GGTGAGTCATGTCAGCCAAGGTCATTTCAGTAAGAAGGGCATTTCATCATGGTATTCACGTCTGACCTTTTGACCTGAAATGAACCTCGACCACTGGATGTAGTTCACTTTTCTTTTCATTTTTTAAAATTATCTTTTATTTTTTAAATTATCATTTCTTTTATTATATTTATTTTTTTAAATTATCATTTATTTATTTATTTATTTTTTTTAAATTATCATTTATTTTTAAATTATCATTTATTGTATTATTTATTTCCTGTTATTTTCTTTGTCTTTACTGAATTTCTTATCCTATTCGTATCTTTATTTGCCATTGTCTGTCACTTCATTTCTTTTTTCTTTAAAATTTTCTTTTCTTTTATCATCTTCTTCTTTCTTTCTCTCTTGTATTTAATTGCTTGTATATTTCCCTATCATCCATTTCCTCTTTTTTTCTCGATATGTCTACTTATCTACCTCCTACATCTACTTATCTACCTCCTTCTACATCTACTTATCTACCTCCTTCTACATCTACTTATCTACCTCCTTCTACATCTACTTATCTACCTCCTTCTACATCTACTTTCTACTTTACATCTATCCACCGACTATCAACACACCATACCCCATTACCTCCTAAGACATCTTTATCACCCCCTCTATACATCCTATTTCATTTCTTATACCCCCAAATTTATTCAGTTTCCCCATTCCCTCTACATTCGGGATTTCGCCAGTTCCATCTGCATTGTCCTTCTCGGTAAGCTCGCTGGCTAGCTGACAAGGTGTGCCGGATAGACTCGTTTCTTGTAAAGGTCAGATTGTGACGTTTCTAACTTTGTCTTTGGCCTTCACCTTTGGTCTTCGGAGGCGGGTGTACGAGAGGGAAGAGGAAGAGAGGAAGAGAGGAAGAGGGGAAGAGGGAGAGAGAGGAAGAGGGAAAGAGAGGAAGAGGGAAAGAGGGGAAGAGTGGAAGAGAAGAGGAAGAGAGGAAGAGGGGGAGAGAGGAAGATGGGAAGAGGGGAAGATCGGAAGAGAAGGGGGGGAGAGGGGAAGAGGGGGAGAGAAGAAGAGAAAAGAGGGAGAGAGGAAGAGAGGAAGATCGGAAGAAAAAAAGAA
>NC_051409.1:166047-166121 GCF_015228065.2 Penaeus monodon | reverse complement strand
ACATACAGACAGAGAGAGCAAAAACGACTCGCTAGCAACTCGCTCTCATTGCTTAAGATGCCTTATTTTGGGTT
>NC_051409.1:165149-165343 GCF_015228065.2 Penaeus monodon | reverse complement strand
AGGAGATATTCGCACGCCCGCAACCACGCCCACCCACCACCTCCCCCCCCCTCGTGTCGAAGGCTTCCCCCCCTCCCCCCCACGACCAGTTAACCCTTTGGTACCTTCCGTGACTCTGCTGCCATAAAGGAATAGAGAGAAGGAGGCAAGTCGACCGAAGACGAGAGAATTTTCGGTGGAAAGTGCGATAATTC
>NC_051409.1:164472-164767 GCF_015228065.2 Penaeus monodon | reverse complement strand
CACACACACCCACAAGCGAATTACAACACTAGAACAAACACGCCAACATGCTGTTATAAACACCTACATTATTCAACCCAAGAGGTACAAGAACGTCAACAGCCCCCCCCCCTTCCCCACAGTTAAGCAAACAGCCCAATAAAATTGTTTCACGCAAATGCTTTAGGTCACAATAACAGCCTGTTGGTAATGGGAACTCTCGGATAAGCGTAACGCCAATTAAACGCTGAATTTCACCCAATTTCGCGTGTCCTGTTTGCGTGCGTGTGGATGCGTGGATTAGGGTAGTCGCCGG
>NC_051409.1:164258-164345 GCF_015228065.2 Penaeus monodon | reverse complement strand
CGTCTATGTATGTAAATAGTTTATTTAGTCCTAATCTAAATAAATCATCTATTTAGCCTTACGAGAAGTTCCTTGCTTTGCCTCTTC
>NC_051409.1:163652-164214 GCF_015228065.2 Penaeus monodon | reverse complement strand
ACAATTTCCCAATTCCCCCCCCCCCCCAAAAAAAAAAATCCAAAATGCCAACACCACAACAGCTGATCCTCAAGAGACAAGAACAGAGCGAAACAACGACGGGAATTTCCCTTCACCCCTTCTCTCCCCCTCCTTCCCCCACTCCCCTCCTTTCTTCCCCCCTCTCTTCCCCTCCATCCCTTATTCCCCCCTCTCTTCCCCTCCATCCCTTATTACCCCCTCCTTCCCCCATTCCCCCTCCTTCCCACTACTCCCCCTCCTTCCCACTACTCCCCCACAATACGTCCTGTTTAGGGGGAGTTTCCACGCGCACCCAGGGAGGCGGGGTCGGTCTGCGGAAGTGTCGATGTCGAAGACCTTGGCATTTGCTTTGTATTGTGTCGACACTTGGGGAGGGGGAAAGGGGAGGGGGAAGGGAGATTAGAAGGATGTGAGGGGGTTTAGAAGGATGGGAGGTGGGAGGGGGATGGGAGTGGAGGGGGGGCTTAGAAGGATGGGGGAAGTTTAGGTAAAGGGAAGAGGGTTAAGGAGAGGTGGTAGGAAGTTTAAGCCTAAGTTTGGT
>NC_051409.1:162932-163122 GCF_015228065.2 Penaeus monodon | reverse complement strand
TTTCAATTTTCCTTAAGTACACCCTCACCCCCTCCCCCCCTCTCAAAAAAAAGGCAAATCGTCTCAAATAAACAAGGATTAAAACCTTGAAAACATTATCCAATCATCCCTTTAAGGATAAGAAATTGGATTTAAAAAAAAAAATTAATGGATTCAAACAGGCGAAAATAAGGGCTATTTAAAACTGAAG
>NC_051409.1:162643-162863 GCF_015228065.2 Penaeus monodon | reverse complement strand
CGAGATAGGAAGATGAAGCTAATGAGATGAAAAATGGGATTAGATAAAACTTGAATAAAAGCACGAAACGCGACCTATTGAAACGAAAAATTAGTGGACTATAAGTAATCATTCTCTCTCTCTTTTTTAAAAATTATTTCTCTGTATCTTTTTTCTTTTTTCTTTATTTATTTCTTATCATCTCTTTTATTCTGCATAAATATAATTTTTAATCATCAAC
>NC_051409.1:160707-161677 GCF_015228065.2 Penaeus monodon | reverse complement strand
CCGGATTTAGTTGCCACTTCAGAAATATATATATATTTTTTTCATTCCACTGACAATTATGCATATACTCTCCTTATAATACGGTGCATCCTTCTTCTCTAATCACTTGCGTGGGATTAGATGATTTTACTATTTTTTCTCTCCCAACAATGGAGAAAAAGAGAAATTAATGACATTGGCAACCACGTTTTCTCTCGCCCCCCCCCCCTCCATCATCGCCCCCTCGCGTCCAAATTTCACTCGAGGTGAAATTTCGTGAAACTACATAATAAAACTAATTGCATGTGTGTGCACGCGCTCGTCACGGTGAGTAGTTGCAACGCCTACGTAACCACGGCGTTGTACATTGTAATAAATATATCTATAATGGCAATAAAATGAAATAAAAAATAGACGTGGGTTATCGTACCTCTGGCACCGTACATCTCCTGCCCGAGCGACACCTGAAAAAACTCGCTCCGTGAGGGCCGCGTCTGTTACTGTGGAATATAGACTTCGATCCACTTACATCCGAGTAATTCTGTAGTATGTTAGGATATCTTGTTTAATCCAATAATACCGGCTTCTTTTATGGTGTGTTTAATTAAAAAGTCTTTTTAATATTCCCTTTCTGATGTTTATTCTCCCCCCGGCAAATGTTATATCGAAGCCAAAGCGCATCGGTCAGAACGAAAGTTCACGCTGGTTCACGTGCTTAAAATTAAACACTGTTTCTTGACGCACTATACTCTCAAGATTCCTTTACATATCCGCAATACAGTTACTCCAGATCGTCTTATGTCCTTAAACAGGTGATTTTACACCAAAACATTATGAGAAAACAACAAAAAACAAGTGTATCTGCTTTGTCAAGCGGGTGGCCGTGGGGAAACAGGTATACGGTAATCCCCTGTTCTGTCCTGTTTCTCTTTCCCCATCTATCTCCTTCTTCTTATTGTCTTGATTCTTTTATTATTGTATATCGCGGTGG
>NC_051409.1:160275-160400 GCF_015228065.2 Penaeus monodon | reverse complement strand
TCTAATTACCAGTTAATTATCTAGTCAATCTAATTATCCGAGACGTACGTACATACATCCATGTACGTAACGCCAAGGACACAAAGAAACAATGGTAACCTACAAACAAACCCCAAGAATTAGAA
>NC_051409.1:160145-160244 GCF_015228065.2 Penaeus monodon | reverse complement strand
CAAAAAACTTTTCTTAACGGGAAGCGTGGCCGTTGGTGAGGCGAAGAGGAGAGGAACTTGCTGGACCCAAGGTTTTTGCAGCTGGGGGGGGGGGGGGGT
>NC_051409.1:158808-159064 GCF_015228065.2 Penaeus monodon | reverse complement strand
TCCTCCCCCTCCCTAGTGACTCACCCCCCCCCCCCGTTTAAGCGCCCTCTATCCTTCCTCCTCTTCTTCCCATTCCTTTGTTTCCGTCTCCGTTTTTTTTATAAGCGAAGGAGGGAACCGTAAAAGTGATAATAAGGATAATGCAACAAAGGGTTCAAGGTTCTAGTGGGTTCTGTGTGGCAGGCAGAACCGCTCGGGCAGTGAAGGGGAAACAGGAAACGAGATTATGATTATATAGCATTAAAGCTTCCAAGAT
>NC_051409.1:158428-158546 GCF_015228065.2 Penaeus monodon | reverse complement strand
ACCTAAGTAGATTACCATATTGATAAAAGGAACGCGCATGAAAACCGCACACACCTTCTTAATCACTATCAAATAATCACTTTCTCGCCCCCCCCCCCCCCGTACAAACCTCTCCCTC
>NC_051409.1:158290-158408 GCF_015228065.2 Penaeus monodon | reverse complement strand
GTCGGGCACAGATAGATTAGAAAGTCGACAGACACCAAATTTCCATTCGCCTTACACTTACACTTTCCAGTCACCCTCTTCCCCTTAGTCAAATAATTCCCGCATATAACAACTCTTT
>NC_051409.1:157806-158270 GCF_015228065.2 Penaeus monodon | reverse complement strand
TCATATTTTGATTTAAAAATATATATATATATTCACTTACTAAGGGCGATTGCCGCGAGAGCGAGGAGAGACACTACCTTCCCCACCATGACTTGAACGACACTAACTTACTTTCGCTCTCTGTCACAGATGCCAGGGCCGCCCGGAAGAGAGGGGGTTGCCACTTACCCCATTTCGGACACCCCATATTCATCCATTTCGTCAAACAGCGATGGAAATGTAGCACAAGGAAACAGAGATGGTGGTCACGGATAAAAAAAAAAAAGAGGGACAATGATGAAAGGGGATATTTTCTTATTGTTTTGTAGAGATAAGATGCGATTTTGAAGATAAGAGAGAGCCTGCGAGAGATAACGGGTGGGGGGGGGATGGGGGGGAGGGCATAAAGAGATAAAATTTGGTATTTAATTTTTTTTCTCTCTCTTCGTTCATTTCCTAATCATTCTTTTTATTGACAACTTGGA
>NC_051409.1:157231-157417 GCF_015228065.2 Penaeus monodon | reverse complement strand
ATTCCAGAAATCCCTAATTTATTTAATCCTTAATCAATCTTATATCTGAATAATGCCAATCTTATTCACATTTAAGGAAAAAACAAAGACTTTGACCTTATTTACCTTTTCTATTACTTCCGAGAATGGGAAAAAAAAAACTAATGAGTGACCTCAAGAAGTTGAGGTCAGAAGCAGAACTCGTGA
>NC_051409.1:156318-156566 GCF_015228065.2 Penaeus monodon | reverse complement strand
ACATGTATGTAAACAATTCAAAACACTCTTTCGTGACATGCCATTTTCATGCCACTTGCCAGTCATGCAAATTTCCCTTTTTTGTATTTATAATTTCTTTTTCATATCTCATGACAAAACAACTTCACAGCATCACTATACTCACTATCAACACTATCGCTCTCTCACTATTCCGTTTTGTATTACACAGCCTTCAGGTTTAAGACAGAGAGCTGAAGCAGGGTGCTATAATAGTAGATTATAGTAGA
>NC_051409.1:155745-155889 GCF_015228065.2 Penaeus monodon | reverse complement strand
TCGAGGGAATATGGTAGAAAACCAAATAGACAGTTTATTGCCTCGATTCAGTCCATGGCAACGAGGAGACAATACCATTAGTAACAATAACAATAAAAAAAAGGTTAATTAAAACTCCATTTATTACGAAATGCAGAGTAAAAA
>NC_051409.1:155609-155687 GCF_015228065.2 Penaeus monodon | reverse complement strand
CGTGTTAAAAAAGGAGTGAAATTCAGGTCAGTTTTGCAAGTAAGGATGATGATGCCGGTTATCTGAAATAGACTGGTT
>NC_051409.1:154888-155571 GCF_015228065.2 Penaeus monodon | reverse complement strand
CGTTATCATCAATCCCCAAATTGCAACTGATATCATAATACTTTTATCATGTTATTCTGATCATTACCTAGACAAGCTCTGTTCTTACTCACACTTTTCACATAAAAAAAAAAAAAGAAATTCATATAATTATTCTCGTTAATACTATTATTACACTGTAGATCCAGATAATGATAACGATAAAAGTTCACAATTGCCAAAGGTTTAGAATTAAAAGTTCATCCCTAGTCAGATTCTCGACAATCATCTATCTATCTTTCGATTCTTTCTTATTCTTGACCTTTTTACACGGAAGCACTGTTTTATGACGTCAGAGGAAATGTCTGCTGACGTCACTGACACGTCATAGGCTGAAGCTCGTTTTCTAAGAAGGAAAGGAAACGGTAAAGAAAACGAGACTTAGAGGGATCCTTGTTATAAAGCTAAAGAAAAATACTATAAAGAATAAAATATGCTACTAGTCTATAAAAAGGGGAGTTTATTATTGTAACGTGATTCTAATAATTATTTATGATACTGTAAGTGCGTATAGAAAGAAGAAAAAGAAAAAAAAAACGAATTTTACCCGAACTAGGATTAGAAATTTCACATTTTTATATTCAGAATGTGAGTTGAGAGGCAGTTGAACTATGAATGAGATGGTTAACCTCGAAATTTAGAGCAGCTGGTTGTCTCTTTTGCTT
>NC_051409.1:153936-154108 GCF_015228065.2 Penaeus monodon | reverse complement strand
CGCACTGTCACTTCGAACTACACTAATATCATAGGTTATGGCGAGGGACAAAATACCACTGCAACCGTCACACATTGCAAAACCCTTCCTTGCCACCGCGTCTCGTGGAGTATTGTGCAACAGAGAGTATTTGCTTGTGGAAAAGGATCACGTTATGGTCAGTGCATATAAG
>NC_051409.1:153011-153549 GCF_015228065.2 Penaeus monodon | reverse complement strand
AAAATTATAGATTCAGTATCCTGTATATGTAAATGAAGGTCAAGATATCAAAACTGACGAAATGTATAGTAAGAAAATCTACAAATGAAGTTGGCATCGATAAAAAAAATCAAAAAAAAATTGAGAATAGGTCACCTTCACATCTCCTTCCTGGTGTAAAATATTTGGTATTTCCTTAAAACTGCATGTTTTAAATCTGCCTTTACTATAACAATGTATGTATGTTTTTGGCGTCAGTTTCATAATAATAATAAAAAAAAATATTAGACCTCAAGAAGATAGATAGAAATGTAATGAAAGAGTAAGTACTTTCACATTTTTTTGTTATCTTTTTTTTAAGTTCGTTGTCGCTGGACGAGTTTTTCCCGCCCATTTTTTCCCGCGCAAAAGGTCCTTTTGAATCGATTTTTTGGGGGGATTTTTTTATGCAGGGGGGGGAGGGAGGCCTTGAGACACGTAGACCCACCTGAAGAATCCAGACTAATCAGATAGAAATTAATATGTGGAATAATTCTTTTGATATATATATGTGTATGTG
>NC_051409.1:152159-152325 GCF_015228065.2 Penaeus monodon | reverse complement strand
TAGGGAATGAAGAGAGGAAGAGAAAGAAAGAAAGTCATTATTATATCATCATTAATACCACATCTTACCCGCCATAAAGCATTCATCAGGATAAATTTTTGACAAACTTAACAACGAAAAAGTCACATCATTATTCATAGAAATACGAGCGATATGAATGAATGGA
>NC_051409.1:151250-151382 GCF_015228065.2 Penaeus monodon | reverse complement strand
TTCTCAAGCACAGGAAATTACGTAACATTTATCAGACATTTATAGCAGACGGGAGGAAATTATACAACCGGAAGTCCACTTTATCTATAGAAGTACAATTTTATGCAGACTCACACCCCCTCCCCCCCCCCC
>NC_051409.1:151149-151228 GCF_015228065.2 Penaeus monodon | reverse complement strand
GAGTTTTTATTAGGAGTGACCATAAGGGAAGGTCACATTCGCAGCAGAGGATGGGCGAAATGCGCGTTACTTTATTGGG
>NC_051409.1:150707-150775 GCF_015228065.2 Penaeus monodon | reverse complement strand
AGTGCACTGTGGATTTTCCTAGCATAATATGGATGCGGTAAAGTGTTTCACCATCCATAAATATGTAT
>NC_051409.1:149993-150185 GCF_015228065.2 Penaeus monodon | reverse complement strand
TACATATATGCAAGCATATACATATATATTGTTCATCGTGTATCCGGATCCTTGTTCGATGGGGTGACTCCCTATCCTGCGGATACCAGGTCGCGGTGACTGTGTTCGCGAGCTGGGTTTTCCTCTAACTTCCGCTGCTATTTCTGTACTCCGAGAGTACCATCGAGACAATGTTATTTGGAGACGCGAAGA
>NC_051409.1:148996-149163 GCF_015228065.2 Penaeus monodon | reverse complement strand
GCAATAATGTACAAATAATGTACTAAATAAAATAATGTACTAAATAATGTACTAAATAAAATAATGTACTAAATAAAATAATAAATAATAATCCCCATAGAAAAAAACCCTCAAAATTCCAGAAATTCGTACATCGTTTTTGAAAATCCCCAGAACCAAATTCACTG
>NC_051409.1:148783-148917 GCF_015228065.2 Penaeus monodon | reverse complement strand
ATAATGACTTCGACGGAAACTGGATTGACGCCCCGTCAGGTCCAGTTGCGAAATGGGTTGCGCTTTGTTGCAGATGGGCGCTGCAACATTCTCTCCTCTTCATGGTGTCCCTGTGGCGGAGTATCCGAGAACCG
>NC_051409.1:148298-148430 GCF_015228065.2 Penaeus monodon | reverse complement strand
TTAGCCGGATTTTTAAAACTCATGGAAATTAAATATATTGCTTTTAATAAGGAAGGCTCAGGGCAAATTACCGACAGTAACAGAAAGCGGAATTATCTTACATCAGGCAACAAATGTCCTTCATTATCAATA
>NC_051409.1:147734-148079 GCF_015228065.2 Penaeus monodon | reverse complement strand
AAAGAACGACCTTGTTTTGCATTCTATGTTTTTTTCAACCCATATATATTTTTTTTCGTAATTGTCACAAAAGGTTCATTATCTTCGGCCTTCCCTCGTCAATTAACTCCTTGAAATGAGAAGAAACAAAGAGCATTTTCTTAGAAGGGAAGTTGATGTTACTTTGGTGTTTCTGAGGATCAGCTGTTCATGCGCTGTTCATCTGTTTTGTTCAGACGCCTGTTCTTCGATTGATTTTGTGTTCATTTGTCTGGATGTTTAAATATCTGGATATCAAAATGAGATATTAATAATGTGTTTTGATAATTGAGTGTTCTTCCAGTGATAATTTGATATTCATTTATC
>NC_051409.1:147429-147544 GCF_015228065.2 Penaeus monodon | reverse complement strand
TAATGACCGTAATTGCCTTTTGAACGAAAATATAAAGACCAGAAATGTGAAGGTCTTGTGTTCCTGCCATGCGCCAGTGTGGACGTTAACACATATATGGCTCTACATAGCATTA
>NC_051409.1:146821-146915 GCF_015228065.2 Penaeus monodon | reverse complement strand
ACCCTATGAGACCAATATGTGAAAATAAAAAAAAACAACAACTTTCGGTGGGCAAGGCATGTATTTTTTCCCACCCGTACGATTGTGTTAGAGA
>NC_051409.1:146482-146787 GCF_015228065.2 Penaeus monodon | reverse complement strand
CGAAATTTTCTTTCCTCATCTATCGTTAATGTGTCTCTTTCGTTTGGTGTCACAACTGATTCTGGTAGTTTTCTTAGACTTAGAATATGATCACTCTCTTTTACTAATCTTTGTTACAAACGAAAGTAATCAAATATAAAGAAGTAACCCTTCAAAATATAAACACGCTTTCTATGAACAGACAAAACAACTCATTTTCTTTTAATATTTTAAGATAAACTATAATATATTCACACATATCTTCTAGGCATGCATTTGTATTCTGGACGCAAAATAAATGTGGCAAACATTGGTAAAAAATGGGG
>NC_051409.1:144965-145490 GCF_015228065.2 Penaeus monodon | reverse complement strand
CGAGTCTACCGATGGAATGATGATCAACGGACGAGTCCATTTTTTGCAAGAGAGGGAAATCATTTAACAATATCCTATCAAAGAAATCCAAGAATAATCATCGACTTTTTCTATATAAGACCACGAACTCGAAACGTGTTCATTCATACACCATATCCACTCAAAAAATTAATATATACATACATTTTTTATATAAATTTCGTACATCACTCCCCCTTAAAAACACAATGGCCTCTACCATCAAGACATATATAAGACGAATCGCGGTGTCATAAGGAGGCCAGATAATACAGAGGGAGGGAGAAGGGAACACACATCCTCTGTGACTTTAATACATGGCTCTTTCAGTAGTTTATATATCTACGAGGTTTAGGAAAGTGTCATGAAAGTGAGAAAAATAGTTATGTGTGTGTTTTGATGTCTGTTGTGGTAGAGACGAATTATCTGTACAAATGGCCATTGCATGTTGCGAATTCTTGCTAAAAATTTGTGTTTCACTGTTTGGCTGTGTTTCTTTTGCGCGTG
>NC_051409.1:144608-144847 GCF_015228065.2 Penaeus monodon | reverse complement strand
GACAGAGACTAAACATTTTTCTTCTTTATAACTTCTACCTTGATAATATTCCCTCATTGCAACATGTGCAAAAGCTCTCGTCCATGATGTTGCAAAGCCATGTTCCCTCCCCTCGACGTTCAAAATGGACTCGACCGTTGAACATGTTGCAAAGGGAATTTCAACGGAGCCTTGATACTTATCTAAGTTTTTTTCACTAAATATAGATAGAAATAAAAGTTGTATTGATACACGCCCGT
>NC_051409.1:143921-144148 GCF_015228065.2 Penaeus monodon | reverse complement strand
CCTAGGTGAGATGAGAACTCCCCCGCTGACAAGAATGGACCCGCCCGCCAGTGCCAGTGACAAAAACTTTCAGATTTTTTCGTCTATTTTCTTCTTATTTTCCTTCCTCTCTGTTTCTTTCTTCTCTTCTCTCTTCCCTCGTCCTTCCACAATTCCTCTCTTCCTCATTATCCTACTCTTGCTTCTCATTACCCTTTTTCTATAAGAAATATTGGGTGAATAGGCGG
>NC_051409.1:141913-142076 GCF_015228065.2 Penaeus monodon | reverse complement strand
AGTCAGTTACACAAGAATCATAATTTATTTAAAATAAAATAGTGACCATAGACGCCATTTTGTATTTTTCACTCACTGACCTCGAATGTGGGATGAGGACTCCCCCATGAACGGTGATAATGGACTCGCCCATATGCAATGCCGCCTGGATATGCTCTCCACA
>NC_051409.1:141621-141880 GCF_015228065.2 Penaeus monodon | reverse complement strand
AAGAGGCGGAAAGATGTTGTTGACCTTTGAGGAATGTGTGATCGAATTAGTTTGTTAATTGTGATAAAATTATTATTATTTTCTTTACATACGTTTTTTTCTTTTGTTCGTAATATTTTGTTTCAATAAAGAAAACCTATTCAAATTATACGTGATATAGAATCTTAATTAATTCATCCATTTCTCCAACAGCATAATTACTCGGATTAAATGTATGCCAATAAAATCGCAGATAAAAATCAGATTCTGTATTCTAAAT
>NC_051409.1:140124-140651 GCF_015228065.2 Penaeus monodon | reverse complement strand
AACCAAAAGTAACGAACGAGGTGGGGCGAGTGTACGTTGCCCAAAAACCACAGTAAATTAAGGACGGAGATAAAAATGTTTAAACGGCTGCGTCCTTTTTTGTCTTCCCTTGTCGCTTCCTTTGTCTCTCCGTCTTTTCCGGCTGCGGATACTGTCCTTATGCTCTCTTTCTGTCGTAATTTGCGTCTTTGCTGTCTGCCTTGCAGTCAGTGTCTGTGATTAAAATTGCAAAGCTAGCTATTACATATTAAAATGTACAATATGCAACGCTGTGAATATGCTCTTGGCACAATATCATTGCCATCATATCGTTAGCTGTTTACCCAATATAATTATACACGCCTGAATAGGATGAATAATTGTGGTTTTACCCAGATAGCACATACCAATTAATAATTTTGCCCTATAGATTTTCAAAAAAGAAAAAAACTTCAAGGGCCCTATATACAATACTAGTCGCCTTACAACCACAAGAAAAAAAAGTAAAAACTGAACCCCATAAAAAAAGAAAAAACCCGCCTCCGCGC
>NC_051409.1:139610-140099 GCF_015228065.2 Penaeus monodon | reverse complement strand
CGCTAAAGAACGACTACCTTACAATCACAAAAAAAAAGCGCTAAAAGAAAACCGTCTAATATAATTAATCACTATCGAATCTCTTGGTCAGCCTGTCCTTGGCCTCTGCATCCGTGCTTGTCTTGCCCCGAAGTTCTCACCCCGAAAATACGGTCCAAGGCTGATCCCGGAGGTAGGTTGCACCTCCAGCGAGACGCCCTTTCGTCCCTCACCCGAATAAAACCTCCTCCAAGGGCGCTGCATCTCTATTTTTGCCCTAGATTCGCCTTCGGGAGGTCGAGGGAAAACTGACTCTCTATGGAACCCATACAGAAGAACCAGAGGGTCGTCGACCAATAGGCGGCGAGGAGGGTGACAGATCTCTCCGCTGATTGGTCCGGGAGGCTGATGACGAGTCCACAGACAGCGAACGTGATTGGTGTGTCGTCGGGTGCATTGCAGGATCTCGGAAATCGTGTGCGGGCTCTCATCTCTCTTCTTAGGCTGCTG
>NC_051409.1:138568-138735 GCF_015228065.2 Penaeus monodon | reverse complement strand
TTAAATACGTATTTTCCTACATATTTTACATGCATTGAGATAATAAGATATGCAAATTTCCTGTATTGCTTTGTCTCTGCGAGCTCTACCTGCATCGGGCGAGGCCATTGTCAAGGAGGGGGGAGACGCGGTTTTAAGACTTGTATACCGTTATATTTGTAATCAGA
>NC_051409.1:138389-138549 GCF_015228065.2 Penaeus monodon | reverse complement strand
AAGATAGTGAACGTGCGTAGGTGTCAACCTTATATTTTGTTTTACTTTTGCATCCATAGGTAGGGATGTATCTGGATAGGGTCGTCCCCCGCTTGTCAGTTTGGACTCGTCCGTTCCTTTAGCGCAAGTAATGGCACACGAATATTTGTACGAAAATGAA
>NC_051409.1:137909-137985 GCF_015228065.2 Penaeus monodon | reverse complement strand
TGTTAGATTTTTTAAAAAAAATTCTTTTTGGCATGAATAAAAAAAAAATACTTTCAGAGGAAAGAAAGCATAGACC
>NC_051409.1:135761-136405 GCF_015228065.2 Penaeus monodon | reverse complement strand
CTTGGCAACTTCAACCAGTGGCAAAGAGTGATCATATTCACACATATAATAATTTTCACAATTATTAAGAAAAAAATGTGTTGTTATCTTTGACTTTAAGAATTATATGATTTTTGAAAATTATATTATGCTTGCTAAGTATGTTATTTATTAAGAAAAAAAGAAATTGATTTTTTTTTGGTGATTTTTCGGTGGGTTTACGAGCCTATACGAGGTCATTCCATTTTTCCCATGGGGGAGTACTGGTCTTAAGTCTAAGATATTTTGAACCTACATTTTTTAATAATTCGTTGTTGAATATGATTTGTCTCGAGAATGCATGCTTATCTATAAGGTTCAAGTTTTGAAATTGTTGCATTTGAAAATATCAAGCTTTTTGGAAAACAGTCATCCCCCACGTCTCTGTTTGGCCTAACCCGTTGCAGCGCTGTGCATCATTGCGTAACGTTTCATCTTCACTGACAAAATACACAGAAGTAGAGATGTGTAACTGAAGATTAGATGAACACACCTATTCCTTATATATTTACTTTAGATTTATATAATCTTTCATGATTTTCAACGCCTTTGCAATACTGCAAAATGATCAACGACACTGCAACATGTGTGTATGTGGGGTGGGTATTGCACCACCTCAGTCACTT
>NC_051409.1:135441-135505 GCF_015228065.2 Penaeus monodon | reverse complement strand
TTTATGTGTATGAGTGTGTATAGAAACACTCAAACATCCGCATGCATTCACAAACTTACATACT
>NC_051409.1:133764-134506 GCF_015228065.2 Penaeus monodon | reverse complement strand
CCACCACAGACAAAACAACACCACATCACAAGCACACAACAACCACAGAGTACCACAACACTCAACACACCAGTCCACACACCACACAGACACAACGCACAAACACAACAATCACACAACCACCACACCACAACACCCCCAACACCAACCACACCACCACCACCCACCACACCAGAGACCCACGACACACCACACAAGTACACACAACAAACCCACCCTCCTCACAACACACAGTCCTCCAGTACACAAACGAACACCACCCACACCACCACAAGACGTCACCCACCACACACCCACAAACACACAACACGCACCACACAAGAACACACAAAAGCACACACAACACGAAAACACGACAACACCCAAAACGACACACACACCGACACACCAACACACACAAGACACACCCTCACACCCACCACCACACACACGCATCCGACAGCACCAAAGGGACCACATGACCCAACACACCACGCCCACAACACCAAAAACAAACAACACACCAACCCCCACACCGACCAGGACCCAACACTACACGACCACCCCACCCACACACGCACCACACCAGAGTCAACGCACCAAAGCCAACACCACCACAACAACACCCCGATGACACCACAATGCACCCAAATCGCCAAAGTTCGTCTCTTCTTTTTCCGCACCACCCTGTAAGAATACGTGAGATAATCACACCAACAACACCAACAAAATCCCAACCACCACAACACGACACCGAGAAACG
>NC_051409.1:133655-133725 GCF_015228065.2 Penaeus monodon | reverse complement strand
TCCTCCCTCCGCCTCACTATCGACGTCTTCTTTAACGGGTGGTAGGAAGTGTACCGCCAAGTGCCCTGGC
>NC_051409.1:132495-133535 GCF_015228065.2 Penaeus monodon | reverse complement strand
GCCTGCAATAACTCAACATTGTTTTAATCTCTTAAAAGATAAGCGTCCGAACTTCAATGGCTATAAGAAACCGAAACCCGAATTAGAGGTGTACTTGCACCATGACTCTCGAGTACTACGACCCCAGTGGCGCCTTTCCTGTCTTCAAACTGAGGACGCTGAGGTACTGCGGTTCAGGGAAATGGATGGCGGAGGAATAGCTGTACGAGTGCACACGCAACCCGCGGCGCGACACCCGGGTGAGCTTTCAGTGCGATCTCCCGCGAGAATTTGGCACCGCTGACCGTGGGGACGACCGGCTGGAGCTGCTCTTCATTTCCCGCCGTTCGGGCTACGCGAGCACGGCCTTCACCTTGTCCACCGACAGGGTCTTCCGAGGAGGGTCGTTCAGCGGTGATCTCTATAGGAACTGCGCTCAGGTAGCTGTGACCTTCAGCGTCCAGCTAGGGGAGGTCGACGACGACTTGCCTCCGTCGTATAGCTCGATCTTCGGAAGCCAGCGCGAATCGCCGCGATCCTCGTTCAGGACGCTCTGCCAGAAGGTTCGTCTACGTCTCGTGGTGATTTCCTGCGACCCCAACCGCCTGTACAGGAGGATGACGGTGAGAACGATGAAGCATCGCGGAATCTTTTAGCCAATGCAATCTACGGTGACCAAATGGGGTCTGAGTTAAGTCCGCGGAACCGAGTTGGTCGCGAAGCATTACAGCTGCACACTGCCGATGAAATTCGGGACCGCCGGCCGCTGCGACGACCTGCTGCTGCTGTATCTCAAGGGCCCGAGGACGACGCACGCCTGGGAGGCCCCTGCCGTCGCCTCCCTGTCTACCTATGACGTCTTCTACGGGTGTAGAGTGTACGCCATGTGCCTGGACGCCCCAGTGGCCGAAATTGAAGTCTCGGTCGAGTACGTGGGCGGCCGCTGACGCCAGTCGATGGGAGTCTCCTCCCGGCCACGGCGCGAGGAAGCGCCAGCCGCCCCCCTCCATGGGGCATTTCTGTGACCAAAAGGGGTGAAAGAAGGGAAAAAGGAATCACAG
>NC_051409.1:129898-130009 GCF_015228065.2 Penaeus monodon | reverse complement strand
ATTTTAAAAATCTTTTTATCTGCCACTTATAAACACTTTTGTATTAAGCTAACGTATTAACTGTCGGTAATTTATAGGAAAATATGCTACACAATCAGTCTACTGCTTTTG
>NC_051409.1:129641-129869 GCF_015228065.2 Penaeus monodon | reverse complement strand
TGTAAGGAGATAAGCTGGAATTTAATTCAAACCTGGAATTATGTGCAGAAATAGCTTAACAAATTAGCATATTTGTAATCTGACTCTAAATTTACCCCAAAGCAACCGTAAGGAATACACGTTGGAGTGATGGAAATACAAGCTGATAAAGAAAAGATAATATTAAGGTTAGATCCTTCTCAATAAGCTGTTGCCTCTAAGCGAATGTCGTGAAAGTAATGTTGATGA
>NC_051409.1:129153-129624 GCF_015228065.2 Penaeus monodon | reverse complement strand
AGCCTGAATGATTATCACAAAAAATACAAACCTCTCGCTACTCTATACGACAATATATAATTAAATAAGCATATTAATAGAATAATTATTTTCTTTATGTCACAATATTAAGTGACTTCCATCTCGAATTATTAGAAAAACATACTGGCTAGCTTCTCTATAACTTATTTGGTGTTATCTGCCTATGCCACTGCTATTACTTCGCTCGGCTCACCCTCTCTCCTACGCCCGCCTGGATTCCTAGTTGATAAGGAGTAAGCGCAGGGAAGGAGGGAAGGAGGGGAGGAGGGGAGGAGGGGAGGAGGGGAGGAGAGGAGGAGAGGAGGAGGGGAGGAAGGGTACAGAGGGAGGGAGGGAAAGAGGCGTCCTTTATACAACAGTAAGAGATATGTATGTACATCGATACTCTTTGATAATTCACGGCCATTAAGAAAGGCTAACACTACCATCTTTAGAGGTGCATTTTCCCAA
>NC_051409.1:128953-129125 GCF_015228065.2 Penaeus monodon | reverse complement strand
CAGTCTATTGTTATAAAGTAATATTTTAAAAGGCTTCAAGATCAGCATTATGTTATCGTTATAACTACATCAGTCATCAAAAGGCAGCTTTTTTTTTTCTTTCTCTCGTTTGCCTTACTTACATTTATCTCTCCACCCCTTTTTTTCGTGTCTATTTTACCCTTTCATTCTG
>NC_051409.1:128289-128807 GCF_015228065.2 Penaeus monodon | reverse complement strand
GTCTCAACCCACACAAACCGACCAGAAAGTAAAGAAAATCTGCTTTATTTAGCACAACAAAACATAAAGCTTTTTACATTTTTCTTCCTCGCAGAATTCGTCTATAAAAAGATCCTCCAGTCTATATAAATTTCAGTAAGAACGCCTGAAGGTAGGGTTTTCTTTCGTACATTATATCACTCTGCCACACGAAGGATGGAAAGCACTTGCAGGACTAAAGGCGAGGCAGGTTTTTCTTCTGTTAATGCATGATATATATTCATGGATATGGATTGTAGATAATGGTACGTGACAGAGAAAATGGATGTGTTTATGGCTGGTGTTCGCGTCTGTCTGTCGGTGTTTCCGTCTTAAGTGTCTTGTTTGTATGGAGGTAAATTTGAAATAGAGATGGGGATGATATTGAAGATTTCCCGAAAGAGGATTGTAATTTGTAAATGAGCAGCCGCGGTAGATGGCCGGTCGAATTTCATTTACGCTTGGCGAACGATATATACAAAGCATTGAAAAAAGGTTGA
>NC_051409.1:127229-127341 GCF_015228065.2 Penaeus monodon | reverse complement strand
AAGCCCACATTCAGCCGCTTCCACCCACAGCCCAAAAACCCTCTACGAAAACGGCAAGCTTCAAAACAAAACACGGTGCAATGTGAGCTACTAAACAATTTTTACAAAAAAA
>NC_051409.1:126112-126189 GCF_015228065.2 Penaeus monodon | reverse complement strand
AATGTTTTCATATTTTCTCCGGGCTATTAGTAAAATAGGCCTACCTACCTAACTAGCCGAAGAGTGCCAGGCCTAAA
>NC_051409.1:124623-124855 GCF_015228065.2 Penaeus monodon | reverse complement strand
GTTCAAAACAGGAGATCAAAATAACCTTTTAGAAAGCAATACATTTTCCGCCTGTGAAATTATTCTTCACAGTAGATTTTGTTCTTTTAACTGAAAGCCAATGAGCCAGAAGAGAGGCCAATATCGACCCAAACGCATTTTGACAGCGTAGCGACACAAGGACCGGATGTCAAGCTTTGCATTTTCAAGCAGAACTAAAAGACACTTTTCCAAGAGTCTTTATCGCTTTTCC
>NC_051409.1:124390-124562 GCF_015228065.2 Penaeus monodon | reverse complement strand
GAAGATCTACAAAAGTGCTTTAGAATATTACTGAGATTTTATTCGACGAGGTTGCAAAGCACATGCCATTCTCATCCTGCAAAGATCTTATTATTTCAACATTTCTTGTTTTTTTTACGTCACTTGATATTCATTTGGGGTTTTATTCAATGCTAATAAGGCTATACTGTAT
>NC_051409.1:123733-124265 GCF_015228065.2 Penaeus monodon | reverse complement strand
AAATCTCCTTTTTGCTGTACATTTATAATTCTAAAATCTAATATATTCTACTACAGTATCTTCTATACATTTAACAAAAAATCCTAAACGGAATATTTCACTCACTCTGAAAATAGTGTATTGTCATAGGATCAACTTCATTGCGCACAGAACTACACTTGCTATTAATAATAATAAGTAATGATGTATTAAAAAAGAAAAAAAGTCTGTAGCGGCAAGAAACAGTCGATTTAATTCCTTAAACAGAGCGCGCGAGCTGAGGAATCGAGGCTCAGGCGCTAGCTGTGGAGGGATCGCTTGCATCAACAAACGAGTCTAAACTATGGAATGCTGCTTGGTTCCTACGTCGAGCGATTAATTCGACTCCGGATTGTCACTCCGTCTAAGTGATTATTTGTTACGTAATCAGGGTATGTCTAAGTTGTTTATTTGTTTGATCTTTTCTTTTTTTATATGGCATTATAATTACGAAGCCGTAAGGAACGTAACGCACTTTCGAACATCAAACTGCAGTAAGGCGGTTGTCTCGAAA
>NC_051409.1:123199-123356 GCF_015228065.2 Penaeus monodon | reverse complement strand
TCTGAAATATTAGCTCTACCCTTTGTCATTATTTCTGTTAGATGGCTTAGTATCAGTCTACGCTATCTATCGTTATTTTTCGGTTCCTCTCTACTGATATAGACCATTATGACCTCATTAAAGATATGTAAAGATATATAAACAAAGACATTTAAAC
>NC_051409.1:122969-123123 GCF_015228065.2 Penaeus monodon | reverse complement strand
GAGCTGAGTCAGACAAATATCCATTTTATATCGACAAATTCATGTATACTTTCATTATGCCATAAATTGTGCATGATTGTTACGTCAGGAAGGATCTATAAAAATATACAGAATGATATGAATCTCCGACTATTCTTTAAAGGCAAATCAGAAG
>NC_051409.1:121796-122829 GCF_015228065.2 Penaeus monodon | reverse complement strand
TCATAACGAGTACTGTAAAGAATCTATTACTCGAATCTATTTCGAAGAGAATCTCTACACAAGAGATTCATCTACTGCTGTGTGTATTAACATCTATTTCTTGTAGGCCGATAGACAGGAATTCATACACTGAAATAGTGGTGGCCAGCGATAAATGAAACCATACTTTTTTTTACTTAAGAATAAATGTTTCTGTGATGACTGCCAATGCGTGAATTATACTCACTATTAACATTTGCTTGCCTGATGATATTACCTTGGCTGGTACAAGTAGTCTGGTTGGTAATATTACCTGGAATTACCTCGATTCATAGTATTGCCTTGACTAACGATGTTACCTTGTCTGATAATATCTAATATTCTCTACATCGACATTTTCCCTGGAAGATAGTATTACCGTATTTGATAATATTACCAGAACAGATAATACTTTCTTGAATGATAATATCACCTTGACTGACGATATCGTCTTGACTGATAGGAATATCTTAACTGATATTACCTTAACTAAAAGTATTACCTTGACTGATAGCATTACCTTAACAACTGATACTACCATGAATGATGATAGCAACTTCGACTGATAATATTACCCTGGCAGTGCAGATATTCACTAAGTATTCACACATATTCTCTATAAGCGATCCTCAGTATTCCAGAAGAAAGTCATACGCATATGACTGATACACCGGGCTAATACTGCTTAATTCTTTAGTCTGTAGTAATACTGAATATAATATCCGAGAGGTGAAAATATGGAATACCTATGTAAATAAAATTTGATAAGAAAATAAAAGAAAAACTACAAAAAGCTGGTATGAGAAGAAGGCAAAAAAAACTGCTGTTGCATACTATTTATAAGATTGTCTCTTTACGTTGAACAGAATTTCGAAGTATGAAATCATTGGATAGAGTCATTATCAATTTTTCAAGATTGAATATTATCAGTCATTATCTCTGGTAATTCAGCAATTCACCTCGCGTTTAGGTAGCATTGAGATTGATGAAAGAGCATCCACACGAAATGAGTTTT
>NC_051409.1:121381-121767 GCF_015228065.2 Penaeus monodon | reverse complement strand
GTTTCAGATTGATTACAGGAAATAATGATCCTGAAGAGCTTTGTATACTTATGAGCTGCTCGAGAACGTCCTTGGGAGGGGGGGGGACAAAAAAGCCAAATATTCGACACAAAACAGATTGCAAAGTCGAGGTCTGTGCATCTCACATCGAAGTCGCATCCTCAGGCCTTTAAAAAAGAGGTTTGTTTGTTTTCCTTCTGTTTGTTAGTCGCGTCGACTTCTTTCCGCCAGTTCGCTCACCGACGGTTGGGTTAGATAAGTGTCTCACGTTGGAAAATAGGCTGTTTGGCATGAGTTGGTTCTCCCTCAGGTAGATCGACCTCGGCCAGCAGGTCCGGCACCATCACCCCTGACCTTTGACCCCTAAGAGCTCTCCACGCATCTCG
>NC_051409.1:121103-121337 GCF_015228065.2 Penaeus monodon | reverse complement strand
CCACCCCTTCCTCTCGCGTCACAGAGTCTTTCCCCGCTTCGACCTTGGCGACACTCGCCCCCTTGGTGGCGGTGCCCCGCCCCCGAGACGAGGTCACAGCCTGACCTTGCTGTCCCCGCGGCGGCCCCTCCTCCCGAGGCGCGGCGCTGGGCGGGGCCTCGGGTCAGAAGTTCGTGTCCAGGATCGTCAGCGAGTTGGCGATGGTCTCGTCCTGCCGGGACCATAACAATGACT
>NC_051409.1:118580-119030 GCF_015228065.2 Penaeus monodon | reverse complement strand
ACTTTTATTACCTCTTTACATGCATCGATCTAATGAATCCAGCCATAATAAAACAAAAATGATGAAGTATTTTATAATACTGCTTCTAAGTGTCAGTTTTCAATTTGCACATTCATTAAGTTAAAGGGATCAGCAGCAATTCTCGGTCGCAGAAGTGAGCGTCGACAGCCCCGTCGCTAACGTCGCCGCCACGAGCCATAACGAGCGAGGTTTCGCTCCAGCGAGTCTTGGTGATCGGTCCTCCGAGAAAGGCAACGAAACGTATCCGTTCCCCGAGGACTCCTCTCGGCAGGAAAAGTCGCTGAGCTTTTCGCAGGTCTCGAGCAGCTAGACCGAAGGCGTTGGAGAGGTGGTCTGCAAGATCGAATGCGTTATTAGGGCCTCTGTGGACGGCGGAAAGGAACGCGGAGATTCGGACGATTCGGATTCGGAGGTCTCGCAGAAGTCAAA
>NC_051409.1:118364-118433 GCF_015228065.2 Penaeus monodon | reverse complement strand
TGGTGGCTTTGAGGTCGAGGACTGGGAGGATTCGGATTCGGATTCGGAGGTCGAGGTCTGGAAGAGCTC
>NC_051409.1:118015-118309 GCF_015228065.2 Penaeus monodon | reverse complement strand
CTGGAGAAGGAGGTCGAGGACGAACACCCGGACAGCGACAAGGAGAAGGAGGTCGAGGACGAACACCCGGACAGCGACAAGGAGAAGGAGGTCGAGACGACACCACCCGGACAGCGACAAGGAGAAGGAGGTCGAGGACGAACACCCGGACAGCGACAAGGAGAAGGAGGTCGAGGACGAACACCCGGACAGCGACAAGGAGAAGGAGGTCGAGGACTGGGATAATGGTGGCTTTGAGGTCGAGGACTGGGAGGATTCGGATTCGGATTCGGAGGTCGAGGTCTGGAAGAGCTC
>NC_051409.1:117562-117961 GCF_015228065.2 Penaeus monodon | reverse complement strand
ATCCGAGGACGAGGTCGAGGACGAGGACAGCGACAAGGAGAAGGAGGTCGAGGACGAACACCCGGACAGCGACAAGGAGAAGGAGGTCGAGGACGAACACCCGGACAGCGACAAGGAGAAGGAGGTCGAGGACGAACACCCGGACAGCGACAAGGAGAAGGAGGTCGAGGACGAACACCCGGACAGCGACAAGGAGAAGGAGGTCGAGGACGAACACCCGGACAGCGACAAGGAGAAGGAGGTCGAGGACGAACACCCGGACAGCGACAAGGAGAAGGAGGTCGAGGACGAACACCCGGACAGCGACAAGGAGAAGGAGGTCGAGGACTGGGATAATGGTGGCTTTGAGGTCGAGGACTCGGATGATTCGGATTCGTAGGTCGGGGTCTGGAAGAGCTC
>NC_051409.1:117332-117508 GCF_015228065.2 Penaeus monodon | reverse complement strand
ATCCGAGGACGAGGTCGAGGACGAGGACAGCGCCCGCAAGGAATTGATGGACGAGACAAGAATGGTAGGTACATGGTACGGCATTTTCAAGAATGCTAAAGAAGATAAGAGGCGCCTTGCTCGTTCGTACCTACAATTGTGGAGCAATGGTGAGTAAAAATTTCTTCAACGGCCTC
>NC_051409.1:114348-114582 GCF_015228065.2 Penaeus monodon | reverse complement strand
TGCATGCTTTAAAGAGAAAGGCAGGACACACACGCACATCGTGCCGACAGAACCGGTGACTGAGCACATACACGCACTTTAGCCAACATACGCAAAATTAATACTGAGGAAAAATACTCATAAGAACGGGAAGGAGCACCGCGTCTTTAAATACGCCACAACCCTGAGAAGTCTTTCGATATATAAATGCGCCAAAGATTTAACAGCAAAACTTCCCTCAGGATATGGAGTTTT
>NC_051409.1:111556-111791 GCF_015228065.2 Penaeus monodon | reverse complement strand
CTATTAAACCAGCGGAATATTTATCCAATAAATAGAGAGAGAAAAAAAATTGTCGCCATTGCTCAACGTGGATTTAATCTTTCATTTTCCTTCAATTTGCAAGATTGCATTCAATTTACACGGCCATACAAGCGAATAAAAAAGATAGTTATCCTTATCGCTTCATTTCTTTAGGGTTTATAAGGACCCACTAGCAAAAAAAAGATTATTCATATCGAAAATATGGATGTGAAAG
>NC_051409.1:111204-111375 GCF_015228065.2 Penaeus monodon | reverse complement strand
ATGTTATCGTGGTATCTGGAGCTTTATCTTCGTGATCACTATGGCAGGATTTTTTTTGCTTTCATCATCTATTTTGTGTAATTGTTATTAATTTTGTTTTTTTGTTTTTATAAAAAAAGGAATGAAATTCTAGATAAAATCATCCTAATTAGTGTCACTAATTATTAGTTC
>NC_051409.1:110774-110846 GCF_015228065.2 Penaeus monodon | reverse complement strand
TTATTAGTTCAATTATTTTTTTTTCTTTCCATTTATGAATATTTCGTTGTTATTTTTAACGGAAAGAAAAAG
>NC_051409.1:110539-110705 GCF_015228065.2 Penaeus monodon | reverse complement strand
TTATTTATTTTTAAGGAAAGTTCTACTTTTCATGCATTATTAATCAGTCTAATAATTCGATAGTTTTAAAATCCGTTCTTCTACTGACTGCGATTTCATCATTTCATCATATATAAGTTTACCGTTAAACTTTTTTTTTTCCCTTTATTTAAACTGAGCATAGCTA